>NW_016164552.1:27609-31049 GCF_001687245.7 Rhagoletis zephyria | reverse complement strand
TTGTAAGTGCCTAAAGGTATCGGTATTTTCGAAAAATTCAAAAACTATGATATTACAGTAAATATTGGATCCAAATTGTTGAAAATGAGTATATTATTATGAATTTTTGGAATATTATGATGAAATACTGTATCTTAGTAGCCGCTTCCCCAAACCTTACCAAACTCGGTACGAGCCTTGCTTAAGATCCAGCTAAGAAATTTGTTGAAAATCTTTGAAATCGGGCAATAGTCACGCCCACCTCCAATATGACGGTAATTTACAGAAACACGAAAACCGCGATAAATCAGTAACTAATGAAGCTAATTGACTCAAAATCGATTATTGCGATGACCGCTGAGCAGAAAGTTAGATTATTATAAATTTTTGGATTTTAGGCAGGCTTCCGCTCTATTATGACCAAAAATGTGTATCTCGGTAACCGATTTATCAATTTCTACCAAACCTGGTGTATTTAATAACCTTGGTACGAAAAAGCCATACGTTGAAAATTATTCACATCGGACTAAATTGCACCCGTTTCCCGTATAACGGTAATTTTCGGATAAACGAAAACTCCGATATTTTAATAACTGAGGACTCCAAGTTAATACTTACAACAATCTCTTAACAATAAATACATAGGCTTACTTAGGTAGTTTAAAGAAATTTGGAACGACGATAATTGATATCTGCGCCGGGTATATAAAATTCGGTTTCGCCAGAACTTTTACTTCTCTAATTGTTTATTCTAATTTCTTTTCGCAAATTTTTTATAAAACTACATACTACAACGAAAAACATAAAAATAAAATCTTTAGACTTTGTGCAAACGCCACGAAAACTCAATAAATTTGCGTACTAATTTGCAACTTTCAAATCACATTTTTTTAGAAAAATTTTAGTATAATAAAATGCGCGTTTGAAGTTGCTAAAAACCGCGTCGACGTTTGGCTATTTTTCTTCACGCAGTTTCTCCCATACAATGTATGTTCGACCAATATCTTTGTATGGAACAAAATAATAGCACCGTTGAAATTTTAATTTTAAAGTCCCAAATTAGTATTTGCAAATTTATTGTATTTTTCTGAGTTTTGCACACAGTTTTGATATTTTTGTTTTTTGTTGTATGTTGTATGAACTATATTTTTATAAAAAATTAGCGAAAAGAAATTATAATAAAAAACTTTGCATTCATTGCGAAAAATTGTCTGTGCCAATATTTTTGGCCGGCGCTGTATATTAAATTCAAGAGTATAATTCCCATGTTATTAGTATGAGAATTGCAATGAAAAGAGTGAACAATATTTGTTCGTTTACAATCAGCCTCATTGCGTAAGTCGTAAATTAGGCTAAATTATACGACTCGACAACATTGGCTGTAGCTGTGTTCTCGTATTCTCCAGCAAAAAATATCCAGTAACTTGCCAGTAACCAAATTTCGGAGAGTAAGCCAATATTTATTCCCAATGAGTGAAACATGTAAGAAAGTACGAAAACGCAAAACCAGTAAGAAGTTGCTAGTTTTATGAACAGCTGATTAATTTGTTATTTTCCGATGCAATTTTTTTAAAAAACTAGTGTTTTCCATCTTATTATATATTTAAATAGGTTTATTTTGTCCATTGCAACTCTAAAAGCACCACAAACAATTATTTTCTTAATGTGTTTTACAATAAGCATCATGCCATCAGCTGTTTTTCTTACTAGCAAATAGTTGCTTGTAAAAATTTATCCAGGAAATTTCCAGTAAAACTTGCAAGTTCAGCTGTCATTTTTGCTCTCTCAATTTCCCCTCTTTTGCTAGTTTCTTGCAAGTTTTTGCGTACGAAAACGACATCCAGTAAAAAAACCAGTAAAATTATTACTGGATTTAATGGATAGTGCGAACGCGAACAGGACTATTGTTTACTGTCGTGCTGATATAAGTAAACGACGAAAATCGTCGAAAACTATGCAGTACTGCCAAGTTTTTCCGTTTTAATACACTAGTCGAGTGGAAATTTTAGGCAATGACATGAAATTTTCGATACGATTCGACTCTCGAAAAACTACTTGCATTCGATACGACTCTCGCAATGAGGCTGAATATAGGTGTTCACCAAATTGAGCAAGTGGCCTGGCACTCGACATAAGAGCAGATTACCTCAAGCAACGATTGTTGACAACTCTTCGGTGAATATCCCTTATAATTTGTCAAAAGCAGTAGTGTAGGGATTAAGTGTCAGACCAGAGTACAAATATAAAAGAAATAATTTTGAATACTTATATTAATATACTTGAATATTTTTCAATAAAGGTAAAAAAGGGTTCCTTATTCTATAAATAATTAGGTCGAAAGAGAAAAAAGACGTAACAGCCCAAAAACTATTTATTTTAAACTAAATATGTATGTAAATATTATTATATGTAGTAAATATATTTCATCGCAAAAACGTGGCTCCATAACAGTTATTAGATGGGAAATAAAATTCCGATAAGAGTTACAACCCAACGTTTTATTTTTTACGTTGCTTGATAACAGTTTATGAAACAACTTTTCCGTTAAATTTCAGAATTCAATTTACAAATTCGAGATGACATTTATTTTAGTCCCTGTAAAGATTTATTTTTTAGCGGATATTGTCTACTAATAAATTGTATATTTGTATGTAAATACTAGTCATGCGTATGATATTTACTTATTAACGCTAACCGCATGTCTTTTTTGCATCCCCTTCTGTGCTTTAACCCCATCATTCGAACACATCCATTTGCACATTTCAATGAACACACATAAAAACAAAACAACATCATACCATGTTCAGTCGCCCAATAAAACAACTTCTTCATCCATCGATGTCTGTGCTAAAAATCGCGGGAATAAAACGGCGGCACCAAATGGTAACCAGTTCAATCAACGTAAGAATAACAATATTGCCCATCAAGAGTCAGTCTCACTACAAGTACGCGATTCCAATACATCTTTGATTATCATCGATCAGGATGAATTAAATAACCACAACGAATCACAAGTCATCCAAAAGATAATCGAGGAGTATGAGAGGCGATTGCAAGAGCAGTTGGCTTTGGCCCGCGAAGATATTGTGCGTGAGTTAGAAGGTCAGATACAGGTAAGTGGATAAAGAGATAGACGCATTCGTTTTAATATTTTTATAGCATTTAATTGTGGCTTGCAAATTTGTTGAACATTGAATGGTTTTTAATACTTTATAAAAGCTAACCGATCGAAAATTAAGCTATCTACAGTTTTTTAAACTAATCTATAATTGAGGAAAAGCAACAAAGGATTAAAAAAGATCTTAAAGGCTTCTACTAAAACAAATATTTGAGAGTTTGATTCAAATATTTATGAAATCATACGTACGTATACATGTTTGTATGCATATGTAAATGTTAAATGGTTTTTAAAGCAATCTTGTACTTGAATCTTACACCCCTATTGCGAATGTCGACTAGCA
>NW_016164552.1:0-25301 GCF_001687245.7 Rhagoletis zephyria | reverse complement strand
AATACTTACAGTGAAAATAACAAGGATCGGGTGACTATAACATATATGTATCTTCCATACATCTGATTGTTCAGATATGGGATTTTACTGTAAAACTCCTTTATTTGAACAGCTTAAACCGATAAATTTCGTAAGATATTTTATAAATAATAATACAAATTCTACTGAGAAAATCGTCAAAATCTATGCTGTATACGCTTTATCTCCTATACCACTGATTGTTCAGATACCAGTTTTTGCGATATATCTCCTTTATGTAGGAAACTGAACCCAATAAATTGTGTTACCGGTTTACATACCGATCACATAGCAGTGAAAATCACTTAGATTGGTGCTATGTAAGGTATATCTTCCATACCTCTAAATTGTTTAGATGCGATTTTTTATATAAGTATGTAACTCCTCTATCGATATATGCAGATGTATTCAAAAGCAGTAATCTGTCAAAGTAAAATTTGCAGATGCTCATGAAAGGTATGAAGCCTTCGGCATAGCCGAAGACAGCGCTGCTCTTACTTGTTTTCACCTTACCAATTTTCACTCTTCATACTTACAAATCTAATATGTTTTTCCTTTTTTGAATTTAATTCTTTGTTCGCTTTTTATTTATTTTTAGTATTTTTTCGCGTGCATGAAGTGTGCGTTTCTGTGGCGTTTCTATATCTATTTGATGTCTTGCCAAAATGTGTAGCGCTAAATGTGTAGCCGTCTTGACTTTGGGAACGAGAATATGCATATCTACATATCGTCACTTGAGTGGAAGATCGACCTATCTCGGCAGCCGGTTCGAAAACGCCATATATCAGAAAACCTTTCAAGAACGCCCTACTTCAGAATTTGATTGAAGAGGGCCCTATTTCAGGAGTTTATTGAAAAGCATCCTATCTCAAAATTTGGTTGAAGAATGCCCTATCTTAGAATTCGCTTCAAAACAGCCCTATTTCAGCTGAAAATACATTGAAAATGTGCTGAGATAGGACGTTTTTGAATCGGCAGCTGAGATAGGGCATTCTTCAGCCAAATTCTAAGATGGGGCGTTTTTCAATAAAATCCTGAAATAGGACGTTCTTCAATCAAATTCTAAAGTAGGGCGTTCTTGCAAAGTTTTCTGAGATAGGGCGTTTCCGAACTTGCTGCCGAGATAGGTCCATCTTCCACTCAGGTATCGATGTGTAGTTATTCTTATGTCAGCTATTAGCTCAGCTTTTGCTCAAGACAAGTTGTGTCAGTTAAAAATTCTAAGATACATAGGTGTTGATTTTTCATTGTTAGATGCCGTGATGTTCTACAAAGCTCTTTGCGAAATTAACTAACTTTCTATTTTCGTCTACATATTATATTATACCAATTGCGGAAACTCCAAATTGATATTCCTGACTCGGTTCTTCCTGGTGATTTGCAAACTAGAGAGACCAGGCCAAACACTATTTATTCATTTTATATAAATATCAGCTTTTCGTTCAATTGCCATGTTTTTGGTTAAAAAACTATAACCTCTTTGTTAAGTTTAGAATTACCTACAACGCTAAATTCTACGGGTACTTGAGAATTAATCGTAAAACCTGACATCAACAGGAGAGATCGCTATCGGGCTATGACATTAAATTTGATATTTGCCTTTTCTATAATTTTATATTTATACAGACCCTGCAGTCAAATTTACTAGTTGTAAACTACCTCACAACTAGTATGAACCGCATGCCCAACTAGTCAGCCAACTATCTTTTTCAATACAATCAACTGGTATTTTTAACATGACAGCCCCATTACCCTAAGAGATGGTAATTGTCAGATTTCGGTCAGATATATACCCGTCTCATACTAGTTCAAAATGGACAGAAAAATACTAGTCCAATTATGGATCGAAACAACTACTTTGGGAGTCAAAAACTAAAATGAATTCATGAATATATAAAAAAACGTTTGATTAAGTACACTTTAATATATTAAACATTTTTATTTAGCAGCCTTAGATATGCCAATAATTAGTGTTGATTTTTTGAGTATTAATTAAAAGGAGAAATAAATACATAAATATTTCCAAAGTTTCGAACATAAATTTAAATGCATCTTTCATTAAATGGTATTAAAAGTAAAAGCTTTCAGGTACAATAAATACTATATTTTACATCTTTTTTAATTATATTAAATATGCAAAAAAAATTTAAGTTAAAAATAAAATAAATGCTTTAGTTCATTTTCGAGTGGACTTAAATAAAAATATAAGTTTTCATTAAATTAAATTAAACTCACTAACTTTGCGCATTTCAGTCCTTTCTTTTTAAAATTTTTAAAAAGTAATAATAAAATTTGAGATTTGGATAAGAATTAAATAAATAAATAATTAATGCAGTTATTAAATATTCTTAATTTTTGCCTATAGTTTGGCTTGATGATTGATAATTAAAATTACTCAAATAGTTATATTAATCGTGTAATTAAAAAAGTCACAAATAATTGAATATTATCAAAAATAACAAAAGAATCATGGAATTAAAGTTAATGAATTAATTCGCAATTTTTAATGAATTATTAGTCATTAAAAAAGTGCTAATATTGGTATTTAATTATTAAACGGTTATCTAAAAAAACAATGCTTTAATTAATAACCATTATGATTATTAATCATTATTTAACAGGTGTGGAATAATTGATTACGTACACGCTTTAATGGTTCACAATATACTCCAATAAAAGTTATAATATTTTGTGTACTTTATTGTATTAAACTGTCGAAGTGAAATAAAACCGGGGAAGAACAAATCGTTTTTCACTTGGTACAGGTGTGGTCATTTTCGAACTCGTTCGGTTTCATTCAGGAAATTCTAGTCGTATACTAGTATTTTTTCTGACTGTTTAGGGTTTCACTGCAGGGGATGTTTTGGAATATTTCTTTTCCTCCCTCTAACCCTAAATCTATATGTCCAAGTAAGTAAATATACACATATTCGATTGTGCGTACATATGCTTAAAATATGAGACAAATCGAGGAGAGCGTAGCTCTACATGTCCCTTAAACTCTTCCCTTCTTTCGGCGGTCCCAAGCGCACTTAGCGAGACCGGAATCAGAATTACGGATTCACAGATATTGTTAATTCGTTCGTCGAGCGATTGATTTCCAAAATTAAAGAAATACTTTCCATGTGTTCACCTTACCGAACCTATTGCTATGAGCTGCTCTACCCTTTTCTTCTACTTGCATGAACAGGATGCTTATAGGGGCTTCAATCCCTGGACTTTTTTCCCAACCCCTACTACAACTCTGTAGGACCAACAACATCTAACCTGGAATACTTTCCTCTCGCTTGATTTATTTTTTTTTTACCTTCCTTTTATTAACTCGGGATGTAACTATGTAATATTGATGCGCCTAAAAGATGCAGCGATTTCTATTCTCAAGTTACATACCTGATGACAGTACGAATGGGAGTTATAATAGGGAGGTTTTAGTTTTTTAAACTATAATTTTATTTCTTTGACTGTTATATTCTATTTCCACTTTTTAATTCAATTTCCTTGCGTGGAAGGAGGTCCCCGAAATTTTCATAAAATTCCTGAAAATCCAAAGTCATTAGAAAACAAAAATGTTTGTTTTATCAGTCTCATCTGAATAGTTAAGTCAGATCCGATGTAAAAAATAGATAGAGCTTTAATTGCATAGGAGCACATAAAAATAAATATGTATATAATAGGCTTTCTATGTAGCATAGCCTAATGCCGCGCAAGCACTTGCCAATGAAAACATTTTAGTTTGTTATAATTTTTAGTTACGAAAACAATTCTCTTTTCAAAGACATTGATTTATATTTTTATCTTATATGTATGTATGTACATATGTATTTTTGTCCTCTTCGCACATAAATGTGTTTTCTATACCCTGTAGATAGGGCAAAGGCGTTCTTGAGAGTTAAGAGGGTTTTCTGTATGTACCCAGAAGATATTTTTGGGAGACCTTCTTAGGCAAAGCCATTCGAGAAGGCTTACTCAAGAAGGAGGTGGACTTTTCCTATTTACAATTTATGCGAATGTATAAGCTTTTATTAAATACTAGGAGTGCCAGTTCTAGTTTTTCAAGACCTTTGGAATCCTCCTAACTAACTTAACTCATCGTTTATCTTTTAATGTACAAAATTACTTATCAGAAAGTCTCCTGCTTTGGAACTAAAACGTGACTTAAATTTTGTATATCTTTGGAGGACTTTGGCAGGACTTGGAATATTCCCGATACATTCCAGTTTGTCGATAAATCTCAATAATTGGATACATATCGATTATATATATTCAATGAATTTCAAGAACACTAAAATCCCTTATAGGGCATTCGCACGAGGCGATTTTACAGGCAACAAAAGTTGAATGCGAAGTTGAATGAGAAGTTGAAAGTGAAAAAGTTGCCATCCCTATTCAGACGAGGCGATTTTCGATTCAACACGCATCGTTATTTATATTATTGAAAATGAATTAAAATCGCAAAATTTTATCAATTGGCGTAAATTTGGTAAGTCAAGCGTTGGTAGAAGTGCTTTTAGCGAAGCTGAAAGATAAAATAAAAGTAAAAAAGTTAAAAAGAAAAAAAGTATGTATACAGAACAGTGCTGGCATTTTTGGTACAATTGTACTTTTTTGGTACAATTTCGTTTAAAATATACTTTCCTACTACGCAGTACTTTTTGGTACAATTTCGTATGAATACCATAAATATATAGCTTTGAAAACTCACTGCGGGGAATTTTTTATTCTCTTTTTGTCTTCGCCTTCTCGTTTTTGTCTTTGTGAGTTTTGAAATTTCATTTAAAAAAAAATGTCGAAATCAGCTGCAGATAGAAACAGTGTCATCGTTAATTAAGAAAGAAATGTTCTTAAATATCATAACGTTATGACACTCACTCGTTTATACTTTCTTGTTTATAAAAATATAGTTTATTCCGTAACAAAAAATTTACGTAAAAATTTCGAGCTTTCTATTTCATTTTTTGTTTTAATATTTTGCAGTTTTTTTGCTCACTCAATTGTGGTGTGGTGTGATGTGTGGTGTTTTTTTTGAAAATTTGGCCATTTTCTTCCATATTACCTAAGTATGTTCGACGATTTTTTAATGAAGAAATTGAGCAACACCTCCATAAAAAAAATATATATATATTAAAAATCAACGATAAGTCGCAACTATTTTAAATTTGCACTTTATTTAAATTTATCGGGCTACAAAACTCCATACTCAAAATATGTATTTCTAGGAAATTTAATTAAAAAGCTCGAAATTTTTACGAAAGTCTGTTGATTTGATGTTGCGCAAAGATTGAACCTCGGGATTTGTTAATGTATAAGCTAAAAGTTAAAAGAATAAGCTGCATTTTTATAAACAAATAATTAAAATTAAATAACTTTAAGATAAAAAACCAATCTTGTTAATATGTGCGTGTCGTAAAGTTATGATAAGCACTTGAAATACTACTAAAATGTCAAGTTTTAGTACTGAATTCAAAGAAGAGGTCTCTTTTATCCATTCATAATAACTGAAAAAAATTTGTTTGTTGAGAAGGGTGCCTGAAAATATGTACATACACATTTATATTAAAAGTGTAAAATATGTAAATGTACCCACATAAACTTTTCCATGAATACCATCAAATCATTGGTCTTGAAGGGAATCTATGTATGCATGTACCAGAGGAGAAGCTCGGCCAAACACTAACATATGTGTAAGCGCCACTATTATTATTATTAATGTTAAAGCAAAAAAAAAAAATCATTAGCATTATTTCTTCGGAATTAATGCATTGAAATATCCATTTTCATTAAATTTCGAAAGTTAATGCATTAATTTTTTCCATTTACATTCAAATGCTATGCATTAAAAAATTAATGCATTTTTCACAACTCTGGCATATACTAAGAAAATATATGAGCAAAGTAAAAAGTTGGTACAACTTACAGTCGAAAAGTACAATTTTTGTATAGATTTCGTACTGAAGGAACAATTTCATTTCCCAACACTGATACAGAATGTAAACAAACACAGGGTTGCAAGGAAAAAAAGTTGAACGAGCTCAAAGTTGGCTGGCGACCAACTTTGTTGAAAGCGATTAGTTGAAAGGCCGTTCGGACGAGGCGATTTTTGCTTTCAACTAAAAGTTGCCTGAAAAATCGCCTCGTGCGAAAGCCCTATTAAATCAACAAAATTCGATATCTCGACTAATTTCGATAACTCGCATTTCTAGGGCTTGATAAATTTGAATAAGTTTAAAATATATACATATGTCGTCGCCGGTGTAAAAGATTGTCGTATGTTAATTTCGGCAGGTTGTGGGAAATCGCGTTTGAAATTTAGAATGCAATTTCTCAAAAACGCGAAGATAGATTTTCTCCAAAGTCTCTGAAAATGTTACTAGCTCACAAAATTCTTAAATTATTTAATTTTTAATGTTTATTGTTAATTAGTTTTGAGTTTATGAAGGATTTTCTTTAGTAAAATTTTGTCGTAAGCGTCATTTGTCTACAATTTGGCAGCCACTTTGTATAAAATACGACAAAGTGTGATCAAAATTTCTACAAAATTAACGACACTTTTTACTCAATATCTCGGAAATTAAAAGATATATCCAAAAATGGAGTACGCCATTTTAAAGATATTGAAGAGTTTAATATGGCTGCATCTAACTAAATTTTTACTAAATTATCGAAAAAATTTTAGTCAATATCTCGGAAACTACTAGAGATATCTAAAAACTGATAACACCAATCGAAAGACCTTATTTCAAAATACATAACTGCATCTAGATCTAAAAATCGTCAAAATGGCGCTTACGACAATCTTTTACCCAGGCGACGATATCTCGATATAAATCGATAACTCGATAAACTTTGGATGCCTCTATAAATTTCGATAACTCGGCTAATTTTTATATCTACATATTTTTCAATAGCTATCGACCAATTTCTCTCGTAGAACGATGAAATTCGATAAGCAGTGTTAACTCGACAAACTTATATAACGTAGAAATTTCGATATTTCTATATATTTTGAAAACCTTCGATTCGATAAATCGACAATTTTCAGTAAATAAATAAATATCGATAATTCGGTAAGTTCAAAGAACTCGATGCATTACGATTACTCAATAAATTTCTTAAACTCCATAAATAGTGATAATGCAATAAATATCGATAACTTAATAAATTTCATTAACTTGAAAATTTTTATAGCTGGATAACTATCCGTAAATTTCGACAACTAATTTCCTACGTCTATAATTTTCGACAACTCAATAAATTTCGATAACTTTAAACAGCGATGATTCGATTAATTTGGGAAACTTGATAATTTTCGTCAACAAAATTTTGTACAACAAAATCTATTTCAATTGCTATCGAAAAAGCTAAGTGCGCCTGGGCGGCCTTACTGAAGAAGTGAAACTTACGTGACATACTCAGAAATTGTGAATAACACGACAGGCTAGTTTATAATATTATAAGCTTAGCGTTATATTTTATCTTTTTTCTATCTTTATCCCTACCAATACCCTTTTCGTTATAATAACATTTATGTTAATCTGTTTTCCTTTATTTTTGTACGTTCCTTTATCCTGATACTTATCTGTTTTATCTTTCATATACATACATATTCACCCTTGCATACATGTTGTCCTTGAAAGTCAAATTCTTAAATTTACCTCTTTGCTTTTATCTTTCATATGTATTTTTATTATACAGATACCAATATGTATTATTATATCGATTAAAAATTCGATAATATCGATTATTATACCGATAAAAGGATCGATTTTTACATCGATAACAATATCGACCTTCATCCTCGTGTTTTTCTTCATATTTATATTTATTTTTGAATATTTCCTTTTCACCTTTACCTTAAAGTGTTTAAATTTTCCTTTATCTTCGTTTTTGCCTTTGTCTTTACGTTTTTTTTGCCTTTGCCTTTATCCTTTTCTTCATCTATTTATCTTAACCTTTACTTTCATTCTGGTATTTTGCTTAATTAATACCATGCGCATACATATAAGAATCACTTATTTCCGTTGCAACCATTTCCGTGTGCATCATTGCCGTGTGCATCATTTATGTTGAATTTGCCAATTTACTCCCAACCAACCAACTACCGCTACTTCAAAAATTCAATAAAAAATTCTTACCTTTGCAGTTACCCTAATTCTTATGATTTCTCATTGTTCTCATTTTGGTCTTTATCTTTAATTTTGCCTTAATCCTTATCACTTATTTTTTTTCTCATCTTCATATTTATCTTTATTTTAAAGTTTAATTTCAAATACGAAGCAAAACAAAATGCGAAAACAGCTTAAATTGAACAGGTTGCAACAACAACCATACACAAATGTGAAAATTTTTACACGACGATTTCGGCCGTAATTTGCAGCCAATCACAATCCCATCTACAGAAAATTACCTTTCCAATGGTGTTCTTGGTTTTGAAATCGGTTCGGTAGAATCGCCAAACGAACGGATACAAAATTTATGTTAGCGTATTAATTATTAATTATTTGGCATTACAAATGGATTTTGGATGCTTTGAAGAAACTTCACCAAAAGGCCTACTAAAGTGCGACCTACAAAAGCCATTCTATCGGTAGCGAGCGCGGAAGGCCTTCAATTTGTGCCATTCCATACAAAAAAGCAGCAAGGAATGCAAAGCGGAAAGCCTTTTGTCTCCCAGGAAGTCCTTTTGAAAGGGTATTTAGCTCTTGAAACGATCTAGGGCTTCCAAAAAGGCTTTTTAGGACGCCTTAATGGAGGAGGGCTTCTAAAGATGTTTCTTTATCCAGAAGATATTTTAGGTAGGCCTTCTTAATGAAAACCATTCTAAGATGCTTACTCAAGAAGGGCTAAAAAAGTATTTCCCTGCTTGCCTTCTAGAAGGGCTTTTCCCATTTACAATTTACGCTAAAATGCTTAAGTATATGTTTATATTATGTATAATGTTATATTTTATTATTATGTGTAGTGTTGTGTTATTTAGCATTACAGACGAATTTCAATAGCATTTTAAGTTGAAATAAAACATAGTTGATACGAACCTTAAATAAGCACCTGAAAAACTCTTCTAAAAGCCTTCCGAAGTCCCTTCTACAAAAGCACTGCTGGGACGTTTTCTATG
Source organism: Rhagoletis zephyria (assembly GCF_001687245.7). NCBI lineage: Eukaryota > Metazoa > Arthropoda > Insecta > Diptera > Tephritidae > Rhagoletis > Rhagoletis zephyria. Next base: position 16,171 of record NW_016164552.1, on the reverse strand, counting down.
GGTAGCGAGTGCGGAAGGCCTTCAATTTGTGCCATTCCATACCAAAAAGAAAGGAATAAGGGATGTAAAGGGAAAGGCCTCGTGACTCAGGAAAGCCTCTTGGAAGGGCTTTTAACTCGTGAAATTATCTACTGGGCTCTTAATAAAAGCAATTTCTTTGAGGTACATATTTACACTGAGGGGAAAAAATATTAAAATCAAATAGAAACGTAATTGATCTTACTATAAACGTCAACGAAAGTGCTGTATATTGGTAAATATTCAATTCAATTACGCGCATATTCAAATGACCGCGTTCGTCCTGAAAAAGCATCCGTGAAGTGAATAATCAAGACAAAAACTAAAAAAAAAAAATATTTAACTTGCATGTTGCCTGCAGTGGAACTCGAACCGTGACCATCTCTGGATATCAACAAACTGTGGCATGCATCTTTGCGTACTCAGCTACACACAGGCATATAAATTTGCTTTCAAATGTTGAATATCCATCAACACCATAGCACGCGATTTGTACGGATAAACATGTACTATGTATGAATGTGTGTGTTGTCACCGCTCTCAGAGCGGCGCTCTGCATGCTTGGGGTGCGTATGTACACTCATATATATACTCAGATTGTAAATTCGAACATTCTTAAACGACAATCAAATATAAAGTATTCATTTTTACTATACATTATTTCCCTCAGTGTATTTAAGGTTCATATCAACCGTTTTTATTGCAACTCAAAATGTATATTGAAATCCATTTGTAGTGCAAATAAGAAAAATTCTTCTAGAAGACATGCAGAGAAGCACTTTTTTCAGCCCTTCTTGACTTAAGAAGACCTAATTATATTGTGTTTTGGGAGTACATACTCACATATATATATGCATAGTATATATACGATAGCGACTTACACGTGCACCGCGTTTTTGATCTAAATGAAACTTCCTCCGTTTTGCTTTCTGTTTCTTGTGTTTTTAATTTTCAAATTCTCCTATGCTATAAGGTTAAATACATACTTTGTAAAATTTTCCATGTGTCTCACTATATGTATGATTAGGGTGGTCCAAAAATGTATGTGAAAAAGTAAAGGCAGAATTTGTATGCTCTCACCCCCTAGGATTGTTCTATACCGAAAAAATATACCCTTGTTTTTTTATTTTGAAATCAAAAAATATATAGAGGTCGCTCAAAGCGCTCAAAGTTTTCCATGTATTTTATATGGGGAAAAACAACTTTTCGTAGAAATTGTATAGAATAGTTATAAATCAATATTTTTCTACTCTGTTTATCTGAAGGATAATGATACCCAATTGTTTATTTAACCATTTTTTCATTGCAACTATAATTTGTAGGTCCGCCAAAAACCCACAAAAACCCCGAAAAGTGCAATGGGGCGACCAATAAAAAATCGTGAGTATTGAAAAATGGTTAAGTAAACAATTGGGTATTATTATTGAAAGCCGATCGAAAAATATTGACTTTCAAGAATTCTATACCATTTATACGAAAAATTTTATTTTTCCCATATAAAAATACATGAAAAACTTTGGGCGCTTTGAGCGACCTCTAAATACTTTTGATTCCAAAATAAAAAAAATGGGGGTATACTTTTTTCGATATAGAACAATCCTAGGGGGTAAGAGCATTACAACTCTGACTTTACGGTTTTTGGACCACCCTAATGTACATACATACATATGCACGTATCGATGGTCCTCTGCAATAACGAAAAAACTTAAAACTAAAAAAATACACTACTGAGCAGTGGTATTTGTATGTCTCTAATGCTTGTCCAATCATGTCTAACCCTTTCTAAAACTATATAAAGCAGTATGGCCGAAATTTAATTACCCTCTATTAAATTCGCTCAGACGTATGCAATTTGAATTTTTTGCTTTATAGGAAAATATCTACCGAAGCTAATGTACATACATACATACAGTCGCAGTATTTTGTACGATATTCCATTTTTTTTTTCACGGCAAATTTTTTTCGGCAGTTTTTTAATAAATACAACAAAGCCATGTAAATCAAAATTCAAACATTGAAAAAAACACGAAAATTCAGGATTATTTAAAAATTTTGAATCACAATTTTTAAAATAAATTCGAGTACGTAGTTTAAATTAAAAGCCACTTCAGTTTTAGGATAAGAAAGTGCAAGTTTGAAGTTGTTAAAAAAATCCTTATATGAGCCGTTTATTTTGAAAAAGGCATAAGTCACTTCATAACCCTTGTGCTGGTGTTACTTGTATCTGAACGCGCCGGTTATTCGTTCAACTTCATCAGCCAAAGGTAAAAGGTTTTGTCATTAGTTCATGATGAATAGAATGATTTACAGATGCATTCAGTTAGAAGTAACCAACCATTTAAGCGCAAGATGTGGAAATGACTTATGCCACTTTCAAAATAAACGACTCATATGGAGAAAATGCTCAACACTGTCAGCAAAGAAAATTATCAAAAATCAACAAATTTTTTCAATTCAATCTTGCTGTACATCTGCATACTGGAATCTTTTTTTAAATTTCTGGTTGGAAAGTATGAAATTTTGATTTACATGGTTTTTATTGTAGCTTGAAGCTACATATATATTAATAAAAACAAAAAAAAAAAAATTCCATGAACAACATTTTGAATATCGTAAAAACTCAATGCAAAATACTTATGTATGCCATTAAACTTGTTGATATCAGGGAGTGAATGATCGTTTGATATTGTTTCTCGGCAAACGATCTTTTTTTTGGTCATACTCTCGCCCTAATGATCATTTCAAAGATCATTACATTGTTCCAATTTTTCGCCTGTTCCCTCTCAAATTTTCCCCGTTTGCTCTCACTATCTACTCTTACTCTCTGTTATCATCCAGTATCGATGCATTGAGTGTTTTCTCTCTTAATCTTTCCATTTCCTTTCATTAATAAAAGTTTTCGAATTCTAAGCGAACAGCATCAGTATATCGCTAGTTTTGTTTGCGTGCGTTCGAAGTCGTTCGTTCAAAGCGTATTTCGTGTGGCATTTGTAATGCACATACATGTATGTACATATATTCCTCAAAGTAAAAAATAGCGTGACGATTCTTTATGTCTTTATCAAAATTGAGGACATTAAATTGTGTCTATGCCATTTAAAAGAAAAAATATTTAATTGCAAAAAATGTGTGTTTACAGAAGTTATTTTCTTTAAATAAATTCTCGTATCTACGAAATAGTATGTAGTGATCTGTGAAAATGCAAAATTTGTTGAATGCTAAAATATTCAAAACAAACATATAAAATACGTTTATATTCACAAACATACACGCATACATATGTACGTACATACTTACATTTAACTGTGGAAAATTGTTGGTGACAGTTCTATAAATAAAACCAAGTACCGGCAGATTCGACGTTGTTTGTCGATATATTTGTGATCGGCTGTGACAATCTGGCCACTTATTGGTAATATAAAAATATTTGAATTTTCGGAAATTATCCACGTTTTTTTCATTAAAAAAAAAAAAACGTGTTGCTAGGTCAAAAGGTATACGTCAAAAATGCACTTAGGATACTGTATAGAAAAAATTCAGTAGAAGACGTATCGTAACGTTTCGGCATTAACCACGTACATATCTACATTTTTGGGAAAACTAATATTACAACTTACAACAAGAGTTTAAGCGTCACATTAATTACTAAAAGAAGAAAACTTAGTGTGGGTGTTCTCTAATGTTAGTACATAGAACCAGAAATATTAAGTTAAATGCGTTTATTTTAACCTTGTGCAAGAAAATAAGAATTTTTTCTTACATTCTCTGGAGTCTAGACCTATCATATTACAGGTACGAGGTTAACGCTGAAACGGGACGATATGCGCATATTTATGTACATAGATAAAATGGTCGAAAGCCAAAATAAGACAAGAACGGGTCACATTTCTAGGGTATTGGTTCTTGTTTGCGTATTATAGCAAATATTGTAATATTTTTGGTTGATAAATTTCCGAAATCTTTGTTTTTGCATCACCATGCACTTATGCGAAAGAATATATGTAAAAACTTTGAAATATATAGTTGAGGAATACTTTTACTTATAACTACTTTATAAAAATCTTGTTTAACAAAGAGGTATTTTTGTTCAAAATTTTTTAATTTTCCTGAAATAATGTTAAACATACCCCTTCGTTGTTAGCTGTAAATATGGTCTTTAATCCAGTAAAAATTAAGTTACGATCCAGAGGGTTATATCCTCCCGTAGGAGATGATAAGCGAGCGTTAATGAATTATGTATATGCCCTTAAATTTGGTAGATAACTTTGAAATTGGGCAATTACGCACCATAAATCAAAGACAGTCACAAGTCAAAAATTGCGAAATGTTAAGGAGAGACAAAAAACTGTTGATGAGACCCAAGAAAAACAAAAACAGTCAATAATATTTTTCCATGTAAAGAAGAAATTTTGGTGGACGGTAAAAATATGGTAAATGGAAAAATTAATATTGAAAAATTTTGAGTTGTGACTGTTTTTGATTTAGGGGACGATATAAAGGTCCTTATGATACGTTCACACTTTCTTACGATTATGTTTGCAAATTGTAAAAATCATTTGTGGAAAAATGTTCTTTGAAAATAAAGTAGGGCGGCATCGAGTGTTTTAGTAATATTTTTGACAAATATTATTCGATGGCCGCGTAATTAATATAAAATAAGAGCTTAGACTTGATTGGAAATCAATTAATTACTAATGAATCCGCATGGCACTAAAACGCCCAAAATTTCATTTCAAAATATAAAAAGCCGGAGTTATAAATCCGTACAGCCGTTTCTGAGTGAAGAGAGGTCTCGCATTGCGCAGATTTTTAATTTCATCAAATTACAAATCACACTATACCGATAAAAAAGTCTTTAATTAAAAAAATTAAACTTTATCGCACATTCACAGGCTATGGTCTTTAATTTGACCCCTCATTTTTTAAATTCGAAAGAACGGTGCAAATATAATGAATATAGAAAATGCTTTCTCGAATAATAGTTATACATATATCTATACTTCGTTACATTAATATGACTTTGCGAAAAGCTGGCCGGCCTAATCAAAAATATTGTCAAACTAAAGCTTTCATAAATCTCTATCGATTGACCATATTTCAATATTTCATAAAACTTGTGTACAAGTTAACTAAATTCGACTTTTCAAACACGTGGCAGCAAAATCTATAACAAAATCGATAAAAACATCGATAACAAAACTGATAAAAATATCGATTAAAAAATCGATAAAAATATCGATAACAAAATCGATAATAAAAATGATAACAAAGTCGATAAAAATCGATTATAAAATTGATAGCAGAATCAATAAAAATATCGATAATAAAGTCGATAAAAATATCGATCATTATATCGATAAGTTCCGAAAATATCAATACTAAAATCAATAACAATATCGATAAAAAATTCGATAACAAAATCGATAAAAATATCGATCTTAAAATCGACAAAATATCGATAATTATATCGATAAATCGCGAGAATCCCGAAAATCACTAAAATCCCGAAATAGTTCCCAGATTGACTCTCTGTGCCTCTATCTATATCCTTTTCTCTAAAACTATGTTTATTTTAAGCTTTCTTCCTCTATCTTCATCTATACTTTTATCGGTATACTCATCCTCATCTTTTTCTTTATATTTATCTCTGTTTTTATTTTCATGTGTATCATATACTTCATATACATATTCCCCTTGACCTTTGCGCTTATATAAGTAAAGTGTTTAAATTTACTTAGTCTTCACTTTTGCCTCTATCTTTACGCAACTTTGTTTTTGTTTTTATTTTTAACTTTGCCTTTATCCTTTTATTTATATATGTACGTACTCACCTTTACTTTTATTCTTGGATTGGTCTTTTTCTAAGTGTTGTTTCACTTCAAAAAGTTTTTGCGTATTATGCATACATGTGTTCATACATACATATACGTATGTACATATATAACATGTATAGACATACATAGATTACGAAAAAATAGAAACAGATCCACATTAACTGCAATCGACATATGTATGTACGTATATATGTATTTACATGTGTACATACGCTGCTATTGGGTTATAAATATTGCGCCATCTGTTTATTAAAAGCCGAAGTATGTACTTACGCACACATGCATACTTTTTGTCTCCTTCCCTCACTTCCCACGCATGCACGTGTTTGCAAAACGATGACGAAGTGTGGGAAATCATTTATGCCCATATATTTGAATAAAATAAACATACTTAGAAGACATCAACCAATACTTCCCATATACCAAACGAAAGGAAAACTTCTGAATTTTTGATTTAAGAAAACAAAAAAAAAAAAATCATTTGAGCAGATTTCGAGCCTTTTGGTAATAAAAAAAATTGCAAATTTTTTCAACAATTTTTTGCCTTAAAATTCTCAATATTTGTTGAATTTATATAAAATCTGTACACGATAATATTTCTATTGCTCCAAAGAATCTATATCCCGAAAATGAAAGTTATATCTGCAAATCATAAGCTGCTGGAGCACTTTAAAGGCTCAAAATTGACCCCAAAATAAGCCCGTGTTTACCGTTCTTTTTACGACAGAAACCAAATTGGTTACTTACAAAAATGAATCTGTCGATAGGTTTGGAATTTTATCTTTGAAACGCCACACTTTTCTTTGAAATCGCTTTATTAGTTCTCGTNCGCAAAGTAAGACGTATTCTACGTAAAAAAATACTTTCAGTGAAATAGCGAAAATAGCGAAGATCGGGCCGCTGTAACTTATACCCTTAATCCAACTGATTGTGCAGATATGAGATTTCTTGCCATAACTTCTCCATTTATGCAGCTAGGAACACGAAAATCCGCACCGTTTTCACTAATTATTAACAGAATACTTACAATGAAAATAACAAAGATTTTCGTTATAATTCCTCCACTTATGCAGCTAGGAACATGAAATTTGGAAATACTTCCACACATTATCAACATAATACTTACAGTGAAAATAACAAAGATGGGGTCACTTTTACATATAGGTCCCATACAACTGATTGTTCAGATATGCGATTTTTTGTTATAACTCCTCCATCTGTTCACCTGGGAACATGAAATTTCGCAATATTTCCACCCTTTATAAAAAAAATACTTACAGTGAAAATGGCGAAAATCGCGTCGCTGTAACCTATATCCTCCATACAACTGATTGTCCAGATATGAGATGCTTTGTTATAACTTCTCCATATATGCAGCTAGAAACATGAAATTTCACAGCAAAATTAACAAAGATCGGACCACTTTATTCTATTTATTGCCTCCATACAACTGATTGTTCAGATATGGGGTTTTACTGTAAAGCTCCTTTATTTGGACAGCTAAATCCAATAAATTTCGTAAGCTATTTTATAAATAATAATACAAAGTCTACTGAGAAAATCGTCAAAATCAATGCTGTATAAGCTTTATTTCTTATACCACTGATTGTTCAGATACCAGTTCTTGCGATATATCTNTTCTTATACCACTGATTGTTCAGATACCAGTTCTTGCGATATATCTCCTTTATGTGGGAAGCTAAATCCATTAAATTGTGTTACCGGTTTACATACCGATCACACGCACAGCAGTGAAAATCACTTAGATTGTTGCTATATAAGGTATATCTTCCATACCTTTGATTGTTTAGATATGATTTTTTATATATGTATCTCCTCTATCTATGTATGCTGTGAAGTAAAATTTTTCATGAATCCAAGACAGCGCTGCTCTTACTTGTTCCATGTTATATTATGGCCAATAATATCTCGTGTCTATTTTTAATATTTTTATTGAGCTTTGTACCACCTCGTGTCACTGAACTATCTAAATAAGAGCCCGAAATATAACAAGAATGAATTTTTGGGGCATGAAAGGTAGCATAACTGCTGAAGTAATCAGACAGCAAAATATAATAAGAAGTTCCTTTAAAAATCCCGACGAATATTGAAATGAGCTTGACGGCCCCATACAAACCCCAAAAGAGTAGCCCAAACGACATATCCAAAGATTAGCTACTAGGAACAGCAGATTTATCGTAAAAATTTATATGTATTTAATTTTCTATCACTATAACAGTTTAGAATAAATAATAAACACAGTTTTGGTACTTAGATGAGGAAATAAATCGCTAAACCATAGCCCACTCTATGGCACGAAAATGCGTTTTTAGCATTTGACAAAAATTACAAATGTTGTTGAAAAACGTTATTTTCAGTGATGAAAAAAACTTCAGTACCCACCATAACTATTTGATTCGGCTTCCATTGCAAACCTGTCCCCGGCAAAGGGATCCTCGATTTAAAGTAAAATGGTATAGCTTTGGAAATCAAATAAAATCGTTTCAGTTTGAGAAAAATGGATATCCAGAAGAGAAACATTGTTTGGGCATTATGTTGGCAAATTTTTCGGGCATTTGGACCGAAGATATTTGGAAGTTCCAGCGGTAAAACGTTGTTATTCATACCGTGGGAACAACAAAATTATTATTCAAGGAATAAAATACCTTCTTTTAGAGTCACTATCTTCAAATATGGGCTTTAATCCCAATATGGATTTGTAAGATCTACTTCTCACAAGAGTTTTACTTATTCAAAACAGAATGATGACATGTTGAAACTTAAATAAACCAAACTTCACAAATAGGATGAAATGAATGATAATTTTACTACAAAATTTCGGTAAAATATATGCCCAAAATCAAGTTTAATCATTATTTTTAAGTTTTATTTTTTGCTGAGAAAATAATCGTTATGTTTTGAGTTTTATTTTTTGCTCGGAAAATAATGGGCGTTTTTGTGTTTATTTTTTATTTGAAAAATAATCGTTATTTCTTGAGTTTTATTTTTTGCTCGCAAGTCGTTTCCTTTTTGTGCCAATGCTTGAAGGAACACACAAAAATTAAGCTTTCATCTTCATCTTCATCCCCATCTTCATATTCATGTTCATCCTCATCTTGATCTTGATCTTGATCTTCATTTTCATCTTCACGTTATCTTTATCATTGGCTTGATCTTCAATACAGTAGGTTGTGAGCGTCTGGGGTTTTATCGTTGCTTTTGTCTTTGTTTCTGCCCCTGTATCTAGCTCTCTGTATTTTCATTCCCACTCCACAGTGGCGTTAAAACTTCAGTGTAGCCGTCCTCTGTCTATTCAGGCCTACGCTTATTATCCGTGAGGTTAAGAAGTTTAAACAGTATTCTTCTTCTTTGTCGCGACTTTGAAGATAAAGCTAAGTAAGTCGTTTCCTTTTTGTGCCAATGCTTGAGGGAACACACAAAAGTTAAGTTTTATATTCTGAGAAAAAAATAAAACTCAAGGAATAACGATTATTTTTCAAGCACAAAATAAAAATTAAAAGGTAACGATTATTTTCCGAGCAAAAAATAAAACTAAAAAAAAAAACAACCATTATTTTCCGAGAAAAAAATAAAACTCAAAAAATAACGATTATGTTCTGAGCGAAAAAAAAACTAAAAAAAAAATAACGATTATGTTTTGAGAAAAAATAAAACTCAGTTAATAACTATTAAAAAGTGATTTTTATTATAAAAGTTATAACCATGACGATCCCTGCTCAAAAGTATGTTGAGACTGACCGCATCATTTCCATTATACATATACATATGTTATTCGTGGCAACAACGACAATTTGGACATGGTTTGCTTTCGAAGCTCTCTTGAATGACAAAATTTTTACCCAGCTCTCGGATGTGCTAATTTCTTGTCTTTCTATATCAATACTTTTAAGCTAAGCTATCTCGAATTGTTGTCAACGCTTGTTGTATATATATATGTATTTATATCAAAGCCACGATGTAGAAAATATAGTTGGCGCCATCAGCGAAGCGCTAACCCTTCGTCTTTTTGACAGCATTCGCCTATTTTCTGACGTCATAAAATACATTTTCGCAATATGAACAAGAATTAAATTTTCAAATTGTACTTATTTGCCGAAAAAAATTTTACCTAAAAGTAGACAAATGTACCTAAAAATTAAACATGGCAACCTCTCCCTTCGGTACTATGTATAGTTTTGGATTCGCATCAAACAACCTTTAATATTTAGAATACCCTTGAAAGGAGTTTCTCCGAGCAGTTCCAGCCAAACTACTATATATATGTTGAGCAAGTGGTCTGGCACTCTGACAAAACAGCAAATAACTCAAGCAACGACTATTGCCAGAGTGCCAAACCACCTGCTCAATTTGTGAATACCCCGTACGTTTTAACCAATAATTATGCCCCTTTGCAAAGGACGGAGGCTATTGGAAAAGCCATTGAAATACCAATGAAAATAAGAGGATGATTCCCGGTACATTATTTGGCTACGTTCCAATTGCACTTAAAATGGTGTGCTTGTATCGAATATACGATTTAATGTCGTAGCCATTTCGAAATTTAACAATCTGTAATGAAGTTCATTGTCAAGACTTTACTATACGTCTCCGTAGAGCAAAAAGTCTATTTAGCTTGCTAAATAGAGCGTAGAGTTCTCGTAGAGTTTTCGATCTAGCTTCGCTAAACTGTTTACACAGCGAAAAAGTCTCGCTAAATAACTCTCCCATAGACTTTGTAGGTGAGTCTCTCGTAGAGCTCTATTTAGTGTTTACACGTCTCTAGCGAGTTTTTTGTCTAAATCTCGCGTTTTTTCTCTACCGTGTACACTTAGCTTTAAGATGAGACCGGGTAGATGAGAGATTATTTACGTAAGACGTGAATAGAAAACACCGATTTTTGAGCTGTATTTGCTTCATTGAACAATAAAATACATCATCTAGGGTTATCTATTGAATATCACATGTTGATACTGAAGACAAGTCTTCTTGAAATTTTAAAATACCTAATTTTTGAACGAGTATTCACCAATGATGCGTACAAACTGACAGAAGAAATATTCACTTTTTTTACGGAATCTAAAGATCGTCGTCAATATAAAAAATATTTCATAACTTCAAAATTATGTACATATGTATGTGCATATGCATATCTGCCAATAGTGACATTGGTCTAAATAAAATAAGAATCCTCGTTTGTTACTAGGATGTACTTTGTCTCGTACTCGTTCATGGCTAGACTGACCTCCTCTGTCTCTTGCTCTAAGCTGGAGAAATGGCTCTGGCTGCTTTGGTATCGAAGCCGACAATGACAATTTGGTTACGCTAGCTACCAGTATTGTCTTTTGCTGAGTTTGGTGCAGTTGTTTCGAACAGTTCGAAGAGCTCTTTTCCAATTTGGAACAGGTTACATGAAAGTGGTTCTCAACTTTACTCTTCATACTGGCATTTGTTTTGCGTGGATTTCTAGACTGACATGACCTCGTAGATCCACCTTTCCCTCGTACCAACAAAACTAGCTCTAAATTCAATAGAAGGAGGTGTGGTGTGTTGATTTGTTAAATTTTCTTAATATTTTGTATGTCCAAAGGTCACAAGAAATTTCCATATTTCAAAAGATAATGTGGCGGTCACTGTGACCGACCAGGGTGCATACTCCTAAGTTATGTTAAGTTAAATATATCTGCTTTTCGAGGCATTACAACGCACGCCTAAAATTGGAGTAAACGCTCGGCCAAACACTAATGTATACAAATTTGTGAGTATGTACTGAATATTTTACTAAAAGACTCTCAAAGTACAGTTCTGCACCGAGCATCGGAGGAATTATTTCAGCAAATGGCATCGCCAAAAACTACTCAAAATTATCTCCACAAAAAAGTGCTGCTTATGTTTAGCTAAAAATAAAATACTCACAACAGCTCAAGTGCATCGCTTGTGCCAGAAATAATTGCAGATGCAACAAACTGTAAGCGGCACGAGACATTTCAATTGGTTCCAATGCGCTGCAGCAAGTTTATGCTTAACCGTACATAGTGCATATGTACATATGTATGTACGTGATGATACTCGTAGCGATTACTAAAATGCAGGGCTCCGCAAATTCGGGATGCCGCGTCATTTTTTCGGGATCAGAAATGCAGGATTACACATGCGGGATCCGCGGGATTCGCGGGACTTGGGGGACTACAGAATAAAATGAAATAGACGAATGCGAGTTGTGAACGGGCTGGCCATGGAGCAAAACTGACTTTAGATTCGTACTCACCGACCCCAAAAACATATAGAACACCTGCAGCCGGATTCCAACTTTCGCTATAGCTTAAATTCCATCCACGATTTTCGCGATTCTATCTTAAAAAGGCATTCTTAAAAATCCCCATTTTGGATTCATTTTTGGGCAGATTTTAGCGATGAACAAAATATAAAGTGATTGAACTGTTTTGACAGCTAATGTTTTGACAGCTATGTATTTATATGTATTTCTGCTTGTGCAATATTTTGAAGAGCTTTTTTGAAAAAAGAAAATGTAAATGTTCTAAATCGACTAAATTCTTAAATTAAAAAAATATGTATTTCTGCGTGTTGTCTGGCAGATATGCCTTCAGCAGGGATTCCTATTATACTGTCTTCATAAAACAGTTAACTCTCCTCCGATATTATCTATAATAAAAATGATAATGCTAATTTGTGACACATTTACTTAAAAGTCTTGCCCATTGACCGCTGGTAACTTCCTGAAAGTAATACGGACTTTATTGTTCCTTAATCTTCTTTTGCAGATATTAACTTATTTCTTACAATTTTACAAAATGTTAAACTTTGCCGCATAAACACAAAGCTAATTTTTTATTTGCAAATAACTAAGTCACGCAAATAAATATTGATTAGTCGTATTATTTCCAAATAAGCGCAAGATTTCGTTATTAGGTTTATGTTCTTTTTCGAGGGTCATCTCATTGTCCTTTTTTAAACAAGATGTTGGCAGCTTTGTGATGTGATTGACTTTTTATAATCAGGCAATATTGAAAAAGAAGTTTTCACCGTCATATAAACAGTGAGTTAGGTATTTTCAAATTCTTTTTTTTTTGCAAATAGCTAAAGTACTTATATATTTCCATTATTAATCACCTTTGAAATGGGAACAAATTTTGACAGCTTCTGTTGCTGCACAGCGACACTTGCGGCCGGATAAGGTACTAAAATTTAGGCTAGGCAATTTTTAGCGACACGGAGGACATAATCGCAATTTTTGCATATCGCCTAAAATTCTTCTTCTTTGGCGCTGTAACCGCCTAAGCGATTTTGGCCGAGTTCAGCAAAGCAAAATCTAAACTGAACAGATCGCTAAGTTTTTAAAAGTTCTGCTAATTTCTGGGTAATGGAATACATACAAAGTACATACGAAATTACAGTTCAAAGTTTATGCGAAGTTGTGCGAAGTTATGCGAAGTATGCATAATCAGACCATAAGCCTACTCACGTTAAAAACGGGGGATGAACGAACACCAGCGCAAAGCGTGCTCTCTTGCAAATACAGCCCCCTCATACTGATATTGACTTCGGCAAACCTGTACTCCGAATGATCGTGCACGAAACCAGCAACCGCCGTATTTGATCGACTGCCAAAAGCATGATACTGCATTTGAACGGCAGTGATCGGACTTCAAAAAAAATGTGTGGTATAATCTGGAAAAAAATGTGGTAGATCTCAAAAAAATGTGGTAGATCTCAGGTTTTCGATCAAACTTTGTACAAAAATTAAAAAAATTCTGCAAGGTTTCACCTAAATTGCAAACATTTTAATTAGAATCTAAAAAAAAAATAATTTTAGTATAATAAAGTGCAAGATTGAAATTGCTAAAAATTGCGTTGAGTTTTGGCAATTTTTTCCTTGACAGTGTAAAGCAGTTCCTTCCATATCAAGATATTTTTCGAACATATTTTGAAAGATATCTGCAACCTTGCGGAGTGCTGCCAGCTTTTCTTTTTATCACATCACGATGAAGCGAACAAATGTGGCACGTTCCAGAAACCGCTAATTGTGATTTGCCGATTTTGACAATTCTTAAGTAAAAGTAAACAATGCTTTAGAAACTTTAGATGCACTGAAATTTGCTAATACTTTCACAAAAATCGCCGTTTTTTTAACATTTTCGCTATTAATTTTTTTTCATAAATCATATATGTATTTTGCAACTTAACACAATAAAACCACGTTTCCTGTCGAAAAATTGAATATTGAGAAAATTTCCTATTTTACGGTTTATTTTATCCTCCCATTCTGCCTGCTGTTAGTGTTTAGTCTTGGACAATTTTTGCTCTTAAAACTAAGAAAATTATGTCGAGAAAAAACAAAACTACTCAAAAACGCGAATATGTGGTATATTTCAGAACTTGTGTGGTAGATGCTCAAAAAAGTGGCAGATCTACCACAATGTGGTAGAAGTCCGATCACTGTTTGGACGGTTGCCGAAAGCATGAGAGCTTATGTGAAAGACTGGCGAAGGCAAGATGCCGCAGTTAGCTAACTTGATTTGTTGCAGAAGTCAAACCGCCGCCTTTGGTTTGTTGCTGAAGGCGCGTTTGACGTGTTGCCGAAGAGATGATACTAGGTGCGTTCGTTTAAAATCTCCAGCAGAAACCAACCAACTGCCAAATTTCGGCGAAATGTCATCTGTTCTCTCACAAGAGAGAAATATCCAAAATAGTACGCGAACAGAAAATTTGCAGAAACTTGCAAGTTAGACGAACAGTTGATATAATTTTTGTTTACATACAAAAGTGTAAAATTTAAAACGTACGAAAAGTCATCGCAAAGTGTTATACTGACACAGTTTATTGATTAAACAAATAACTACTTATTTCTTACAAATTTAATTAGTCGCATTTTGTAATTTTTATCTTCCAACCCATCAAATTCAATTTTGTGATTTGCGTAAATGCCAACCAGCTGTTTTTGATCAGCTGTTTTCCTGTTGGCAAAAATTTTTCCAACAGAAACCAGCAGCTTCCCCTCAAAATGAAATGTCAGTTTGCTCTCTCAATTTCCCCTACTTTGCAAGTTTTTTGCGTACGCGAACGCAAAAACTTGTAAGTTTTGGTTAAACATGAACAATTAACAGCTACGCGAACGAACCTACTGTAGTTCAAAAACATTCAACGACACTTGCTTGTTTGAAATGAAGCATTGATATGTACAAAGATACATACGTACGTGTGCACATTCCTCACAACTAGCTAGCAGTGAGCAAAGCAATTGAATGGTAGACGCGCTATAAATACATACATACATGCATACGAGACGATAAATTACCCTTTACCACATTCGTCGTGATTTCAGCAACAAGTCAGATGATTTTCAGCAACAAGTCAAATGGCTTTCAGCAACAAGTCAGATGATTTTCAGCAATAAGTTAAACGACTTCTGCAACAAATGATGAGCTCTCATGCTTTCGGAACCGTTCAACTGCCGCGTTTGCTAGTTTCGTGCACGATCATTCGGAGCACAGGTTTGCCGAAGTCAATATCAGTATGAGCTGTTATCAGTGTTGCCAGGTCTTCGGCATGAGAAAACGTCCCTCTTGGTGTGAAAAAACGTCATTTTCTACCCAAAAACGTCTTATTCAAATGAATGTTCAAAAAATTGTTCTTATTAAACTTTTATTATATACAAAGGTACATATGTACGTAAGGTATATTAAAATGTCATTTTGACAGAGCACATTTAAAATTCATTGTAAACTGGTTTGAGATCGTTAATATAAAAATCATTTTATACATCCACTTGTGATCAGCTGATTAAGTCATCACCATTTTGATCGATTTTGGCTATTTCTCTTTTGTTCATTTAATGTTTATTATTTTTCCATAAGAGCCAAGTTAATTATATAACAAACAAAATATAAATCCACATTTCAAACTTTGTGCAAAAATTATAAATAATCTGCAAAGCTTCAGCTAGGTTTTCAACTTTTTATTTAGATTTTTTTTTTTGAGTGTGCAGTTTGATAGCCCATTAAATTTCAGGTCAATAAAGTGCAATTTTAAAGAAGCTAAATAATCGCGTTGATTTTTAATATTTTTTTTTTGATTGTAGACATTTGGTAAGGGCGTCGGTTGTCGAAAATGCTAAATTACGATCTGCTAAGAAGGAGCATAGCAATATTTCAGCCTTTTTTGCGTTCATTACGTTTTCAATGGAGTCTTAAAAAAGTCGCCAACTTTTTTCTGACTTTTTGATGCTTTTGCGAGCGTGCGTATTGCAAGAGATCAGCTCTTCCTGATTTGGCTTTAAATGTGCAATTGCAAACATTACAATA
>NW_016164551.1:22919-31053 GCF_001687245.7 Rhagoletis zephyria | reverse complement strand
TATCAGTAAAAGGTGGGGTTTCTCGCTCAAATTAATTCATTAGCTCTAGAAAACCAGATTTAAGCCTATATTGATTCAATGAGCCCTTATCTGGTGGAACTCACTAGAGAAGGCTACACTTTTAAAACAGGAATTAACGGAGCATTAGGAACCACACCTACACTGGCGCACGACATACATATGTTGAACACGGCGCCGGCGGATATTGCAGACAGAATTGTCGCAGCACGAACTGTTATTAGGCTAANTCTGATATGCCATTGTGCGATTGGTATTCATGCGGTGAGACTATGAATTTCGGCTAATCCTTTTCTGTCAAGAGGAATATGAAGTGGAATCATCTCCACACTTTCTTTTACACCTTCGCGTTGCTAATATGGAAGCATTTTGGCTAGCGCTTCCGAACAAACACTGAGCTCTCAGGGATCGAAATTAGCCGCATTCGAAATTTCTTAATCGGCTCGCGGCGTTAACTTAACTTAACCTAACCTGTACTTCTTTGAGCTATGAAATAGTTGGTCAAATTATGTATACAGAGAGTAGATTTGCTACTCCCTTTTGGCAGCAGCAAACATCTCTCGTACGGGATGAGAGAAAGTAGAGTACCTACTTTGATGGAGTAATAGCAAGTACGTAAAGTATTCACTCTCTCAAGGACAAGTAGTGTATTTATGCGGAAAAAAATAACAATGTGTTGTGAGTAGAGTACAATGCAAATACTTATAATACTTATTGAACGAAATGGGGCAAATACAATTGTGCTGGCCTTTAGTATGTACTGAAGCTAATTCGCTTAAAATCGGTGATTAAAATTACCACCTAGCATAAAATGAGATTATTATAAATTTTTGGATAATGGACTTATGACCACAAATGTGTATCTCGGTAACCCATTTATCAATTTCTACAAATCTCGGTGCACTTAATAACCTTGGTACGGAAAAGCAATTCGTTGAAAATTATTCAAATTTGACTAAAATTACTCCCGCTTCCCGTATAACGGTAAACTTCAGAAATACGAAAACTCCGATATTTCAATAACTGAGGACGTTAATTTACTCTAAGTTAATAGTTACAACAATCTCCTAACAATAAATAAGACTGCTATAGACTTTTAGGAATTGGGCGTGGCACCGCCACTTTATAACTACAAAGGTGTATCTCGGTAACCACTTAATCGATTTGTACCTAACTAGGTTCAATTATATCATTAAGTCTAACTCTGCATATTATCGAAAACGTTTGAAATCGGGTAAACACCATCATGCAAAGGTAGTTCAGATAAAGTTGAAACGACGATATATGCTACCTGCGCCGGGTATATAAAGTTCGATTTCGCCCGAACTTATACTTCTTTACTTGTTTCAGAACAAAATTTGTGAAATCAGTCCAAAGTATTTTAGATTAAAAGTGAAACAAATAGAAATTTATGAAAAATTATCGTTTAATTATACTTTATTATATACCTTCTTTGTATTTTTTTGTACATTAATTTCTTATTTCGAATATAATAAAAATTTGGATAATTGAGACTAACGATTTTAGATGTGCATTATCGGAAAAGCTTTAATTTAAGAAATCAAAAAATTTGTAAGTGATTTACCCTTCAACAAGTATTGATTGCTTGTTGCTTTTATATTATTTTACTATTTGTTTTTAAATCACAGATTGTTGCTATGTATGCAAACATCGTTATATAAGACACCGATATTTATTTCTTAAAAAAAAAATCAAGGTAAAAGCATCAGCCATTGAAACGTCAATGTATCGAAATAGCGATGTTTTTATCAACTTCCTTAACGACTACGTAAGCGCAAAGGGTTAGTTTCAGGCTAGGATTGTTGATATTTTCACAAATGTCGCTTTTCGATTTATCGTAATGGCAAATGTATTCAATAAAAATATTTTTTGTTTTTTGTTTTTGTTGTCGCAGAATCCGAATATGAGGGTCCCTTGAATCCTCAAGGTCTTCTAGAAGTCATGCCAAGGTCAAGCTCAGAAGAATTGTATTGAATTTTCAAGTTTATTATATGAATTTTTCTTTACTTGACCTTCAACTGACCACGAACCTGATGGTGGCTAACGGACCTCTGATTCGCATTCAGCGTGTCGAATAACACAGGGATAAATAGGTTTGATTTTATATGCAAAAACTTTTTTTTTTATAAACCTGTGTAATATTGAAAAGAAAAGAGGAATAACTTACAGTAAATAATACTCAGTTTACATTTTCCACCGATTAAAACATTTAACTATGAGAATTTGGGCTGCGTTTCATCGGATTCATTTAAGTTAAAATTGATTTTAATTTAATTTTTTATTTAATCCTCAATTAAATTCTTTCAAGTTTCAATAAGCATTATATTTAATTTACTCACTTAAATATAAAGCTTTTTGAAGCTGAAAGAAATATGGCAACATCGTGCTAAAAGTGGTAGTAAAAGCAAATATGATATTATGTAAGGACACATTTTGTAATATAAGGATATGTACTCATTCATCGCATAATATATAAGCAATTGCTCACTTTAACTGCACTCTAAAAAGCGAATGTAAAAAAAGTGTTTATTTTTCAACCAGAATCTGTTCAAGTATACGCACAGGATGTTTAAGATTTGATTTTGAACACGAGTTGTTTAAGATATACACATGAAATGTTTAAAATTACAAACATTTTGAAAGTAAAAATATATTTTTTACAAGTAATAAATACTAATTGCCAGGGGTGCACCAGGAATATATTTTGGGGGGAAAGGGTTTATACTTCTAAATATATATCATCAGAAAATACTGAAAATTCTCTCTTTAAAATACACTTATGCAAGTTTTATGTACAGTATGAAATAAATAAATAAACTCTTTAAAATTTCATAAATTGCATTTTATTTACAAAAAACTCAAACATTTTCAATAGGCTTCAAAAAAATTCTTCGGAGTATTTTTTCTTCTTTTATGTATTCCACCGCATAACTTTTTTTTTTTTTACCGGAAAGATGGTACCATAAGGGTCGTCCCGTAATTTGGTTTAGATTCGATCATTAAACCATGAAAAAATTAACGGTACTCCTAAATTTGTATATGAGAATTGAAATCGGTTTTGCTTTTTGCCTAAAAATTACTTGTTTAATAAAAAATTCTATAAACACAAGATGCACTCAACTTTCAAAAGTAATACAAAATAGGGCTGTGCGATTAATTGATTACTCAAAATTTTAATTAATCATAAAGTAAATAACTCAATTATTCGATTAATTGGAAATTATGATTACTCAAAAGTTCAGTTACTCGAATAATCAAGATTTTTGATTAATTAAAAAAAAAAAAATATTTGAGTAATTTGCTTTATGATTAATCAACATTTCGAGTAAAATGAGTAATCAACATTTCAACTCTTTACATATGTATAAAGTAGTTAAAGTTCCTTGATACTTTGAAAACAACGTTTCTGTTTTCAAAAATTAAAACGAAACATTTTTTTCATATACAGAATGTAAAAAAGAAAATAAGCATTTTCCAAAGCAAACTCTTTTAACGAGCAAAATTATTTTTGTTTGAGTAATCATATTTCAAGTAACTCGATTAATCATCGTTTTGAGTAATAAAAATCTTGATTACTCTAGTAATTGATTAACCAACTTGCTCGAGTAATCGAATAATCGCACAGCCCTAATACAAAATTTTACAAAAGAATTTTAATATAAATAAATTAAGTAATTCAATGAAATGTTTACACATTTATATTCATTTTCGTCGATTTCTGGTTTCTATTTTTTTAATACTTCGAATAACTAAAATTTAACTGAACTTGTATTTTTATCATGTAGCTCATTTTGGTGGAACGAATTCCAAGTTAGTAAATTAAATCTTCGAATGCTTGTTAAGTACATTGGTAAATTTTTAAGGCTGTAAAGTGTAAAAAGCAACAATAAGTGAGTATGCATTGCGTATTTTTATGACAATGTTTCCATTCGCAGTTAAACTTTAAAGAGCTCTCAAGGAAAAATAAAAATTCTTACAAAATGACGCACAAGAAATGAAAAAGAAATTTTCTTCTATTAAAATTTCTTAAATCATAATAAATGCAACCCAAAACCCACCCCTTGTGTGCGCTACGTGACAAATTTGGCATGGAAAAGTAAACAGACAGTGTTTAATTCTGCACACACTAGGAGAGGAAACTGGTTACCTCTCCTTATATGCGTAAATTTACACGAAAATTTTTTAGAGGAAATTTTAAACATTTTATGTGCAAACTGTGTAATTGTGAACAATAAATGTTTAGGACTCAAAAACCAAATTTGAAATTTGTTCTACGCCACACATATGATAAGTAAAAGTAAGCAAGCAGTGTTTAATTTAATAAACCCGGTGTGTAAATTTGCATTCATTAAGAGAGGAAACTGGTTACCTATCTTAATATGCGCAAATTTAAACAAAAAATTTTTAGAGTGTGGCATAACACACATGTAGCTTTTTGCAACAAACACAAGCGATTTTCCACGAATCGGGAAAGCAAGATGTGGTAACGCAGTGGTTAATTATATGTGTTAGAGGGCTTATAATATAAGGGAGAATCAACTTTATAAACCGAACAGGTATGCCATCCTCTCCAACTGCGTTAGACTTAATTTTGAAAATGCATTTAGCCACATCCGACTCAGTAACAGCTGAGAACACAAAAGGAACACCAGAATAAATTGCAGTACTACAAGGGGTAAATTTAGATAGGGGAACAATAGACGATACACTGCTAAGAAAAGCATCGTTCGTGCTATCCACATCTAATGTGCATTCTGATTTGTCTTTGCCCCAGACTCGGAGATTTTTGATATTGCGCCATAAAGTTCCGGAGGACAGAGAGGGGTCAAGCTTGGAATGAAAATACCTCTTCTTTTCACACCTTACAATTTGTGTAGCATTGTTTCTTGCTGTGCGAAAGATATCCCAATTAGTCTCACTACTATTTGATTTCCAAGCACGATATGCTTTACTGCGGGCTTTAATAGCTCTTGGAACTTTAAGGTTGAACCAAGGACACGAATTAGTTTTGCCATATCGAATTGGAATGTGAGCGTCGAAGGTGGACAGTAGGTTGCAATTAAGGAACTCAATTTTTTCATTAACGGTCGGAAGATACCAACAGCTACGCTAATCGATGCTGTCTAGATCCAAGAAGAGAGCATTTGTGTCACATGAACGAAAATCTCGAAACGTATAAATCTGCTCAGAGGAAGAACAGCTAAATTTGATATCAAGCGCACAAAAAACTAGATCGTGGTCAGATATAAATGAAATTTGGTAAAATTTTAAGACAGATGAATAGTCAGACACGATAAAATAGTCGAGAAGACTGGGTTTACAATTATTACCGTACCTCGTCGGCACTGAATTATTAACAATCGAGAGACCGGAAGTCGCAACATTATCTAACAGAGAACAACACAGAGAGTCACAAGCAAGAATATTAACATTGAAATCGCCACATATAATAATATTTTCGTAGTCTACTACGAAAGAAGAAAGGGATGCAAAAAATGGATTAAGGGATACATATTTGTTTGGGTTATATACACACGAGATAAGGGCCTTATTAAAACGGTCAGACAATTCGACGAACAAAAACTCCACGCCCCCATCGGTCGACTGACAGATTGTGCGCATGCTAATGTGGTTCTTGCAATAAATAGCAACGCCACCGCCTTTTTTACCAACCCCGTCATTGCGCACTAACTTATACCTATTAATGTTATAGTAAGCATCACACACATCACTGACAAACCAAGTTTCGGATATACATATAACGTCAACACTGGACTGGAAAACATATCTCACATAATCCATTATTAAATTGTTCAGGCTCCGCGCATTAAAGTAAACCACCCTAAGCCCACTCTGCTGGGAACATAGAATATTTAACATAGCAATACTGTTGTCATTAACGCTATTAGTTTTGCTACTCAGAGACAACATGCAAGCAGAGTCAAACCACGCCAACTGTGTCAATGAATTTTCATTGACTTTCTGGAAAGTGAAGACAATTGTGGGAATCTGTAGATAATTATAGAACAAAAATACACTTTGGACGGTTTTTCGAAATTGCACTTGGTTTTTGTTTTTTTTTTTGGTATTATAAGAATATTGCAATTTTTGAGAGAAAAATTAGTAACTCGCGACCCATTTGATGAAATTCGATGAAATTTTGTTTGAGAGTTGCTGAAGCTTTTCCCTTTACAGTAGAAAGATTTGCAGAATAAAATTAGCAAAACAATTAATTCTTTAATAACAATAATTTAAACAATTGCAATTATTTAGATCTTCTAGGCCTGCGATTGCAGTGAAATTTTGGCACAATATACTCTAAACTCTTGTTTTTAAGTTCCAAAAAGAAAAAAATGGTGTTTTCAATCTTGACAGCCGCTATCGATTTTTTTCTCACATTTCAAGCAGCTCTTGCCTACTTTCTAAAGCAGATATACGTTCAGCAGATTCTGTTAGTTTGATGGAGAGCACAGAAATCTCCGTATCAATTTTATTGCAAAGAGCACGCTCCGCTTCCGCAATTTTGTTAGAGAGACCTTCAAACAGAGATTGGAGTGTATCGGATTGACGTTGTACCTTTTGCTCAAGCTCTCTAAGTGCTGTTAGGATAGGTGGTAGAACTGCACTCTCATCCAGTTTCGCTGCTTTCGAAATTGGAGATTCTTTGCTCAAGCGACGTTTAGCAGCAGCAGGAGGGGGAGACATACCTTCAAGTTCGGCAACAACAAAAGCAGCACAAGCAGTTTTTTAAATGTTTACACCTCAGCTTGAATCGAATCAAATGACAAACGGCAACAGGTATATCACCAAATTTAGTTTCACCAGAAAACACAATACACAAATATATCATGCGCGGAAAACCACGTAGAAAATAAGAAAACGCAGAGCAAAATAAAAATACGTCTGGACTGTATAAATTTTTGCACCAGACCATCCGATTTTAAAAGTCAGAAATGTTTTTTCCAAAATGTATTTATAGACCTTTATATTGTTAGATTTAACTTGTTGGGAGTATTGGGCAAAATTTAAAAGCCCTTATTTTTCTTAATTTTTTTAACTTAGATTGTCTAATTAAAAAACTCAATGAAAGTTGGCAAACATGTAGTATTTTTCTAAAGTTTAAGGTTTATACTAACATCTTATATCCAATTTGTGACAGTGAACTAGAATTCGTATGGTGATTTTGGAGACAGTAGTTCATTCCAGGGTTTGAATTGCTGACTGCAAACAGCATAAGCAACCCTTTTTTGCTTTTTAAAGCAAGCAGATCTTGATCATTTTCAATGCATTTGCAATTGCTTAGCTACGACTAACACAAATAAATCAGCAAAAGCGAAAAAGAGCAAGTAAGAAAGTCTAAGTTCGGGCGGAGCCGAACATTAAATACCCGGCGCAAGTATTAAATATATGTTTTTCACCTTTCCGAAAACTACCGCTACATGATAAAACTACCACCTCTATTTTAAACATCTTCGATATAACGTTCAGTTAGACATAATGAGATAAACTTATATAGTCATATGTTGGCGGTATCACGCCCATTATCCAAAATCCAAATAATGTTACTTATTTTCAAGGGATTGTTGTATCAATTTTGAATAAATTAGCGTCAATAAATTTCCAAATATCAAAGTTTCAAGCATTTATGAAATTAACCGTTTTATGAAAAGTGGCCGTAATTTTTGTCCGATTTCAATAATTTTCACGATTTGCTTTTATGTGGAAAGCACAATAGCCTACAGAGTTTGGTACCAATTAGTAGAACGGTTACCGAGATACATATGTATATGTGATCATAAGTGGGTGATGCCACGCCCATTTTCCAAAATTTTAACAAAAGCGTATTTCTTGGTAAAGAATTACTGCAAGCATAAATTTTCAATAAATTAGCTGTACTATTTACTGATTTATCAAAGATTTCGTATTTCTCTAAATTACCGTATATGGGATGTGGGCGTGGTTACTGTCCAATTTGGTATGTAGTACCAAGGCCCAACAACTGTGTCAAGTTTGGGAGAAATTGGTGAAGCGGTTTCCAAGACATTTTCCAAAAATGTATAATATTCTTATTTTTCGTCTAAAAATTATTGTAAAT
>NW_016164551.1:569-15024 GCF_001687245.7 Rhagoletis zephyria | reverse complement strand
GCAAACTCTGCACCTCACTATCAAGCAGCTCTTGCCTACTTTCTAAAGCAGATATACGTTCAGCAGATTCTGTTAGTTTGATGGAGAGCACAGAAATCTCCGTATCAATTTTATTGCAAAGAGCACGCTCCGCTTCCGCAATTTTGTTAGAGAGACCTTCAAACAGAGATTGGAGTGTATCGGATTGACGTTGTACCTTTTGCTCAAGCTCTCTAAGTGCTGTTAGGATAGGTGGTAGAACTGCACTCTCATCCAGTTTCGCTGCTTTCGAAATTGGAGATTCTTTGCTCAAGCGACGTTTAGCAGCAGCAGGAGGGGGAGACATACCTTCAAGTTCGGCAACAACAAAAGCAGCACAAGCAGTTTTTTAAATGTTTACACCTCAGCTTGAATCGAATCAAATGACAAACGGCAACAGGTATATCACCAAATTTAGTTTCACCAGAAAACACAATACACAAATATATCATGCGCGGAAAACCACGTAGAAAATAAGAAAACGCAGAGCAAAATAAAAATACGTCTGGACTGTATAAATTTTTGCACCAGACCATCCGATTTTAAAAGTCAGAAATGTTTTTTCCAAAATGTATTTATAGACCTTTATATTGTTAGATTTAACTTGTTGGGAGTATTGGGCAAAATTTAAAAGCCCTTATTTTTCTTAATTTTTTTAACTTAGATTGTCTAATTAAAAAACTCAATGAAAGTTGGCAAACATGTAGTATTTTTCTAAAGTTTAAGGTTTATACTAACATCTTATATCCAATTTGTGACAGTGAACTAGAATTCGTATGGTGATTTTGGAGACAGTAGTTCATTCCAGGGTTTGAATTGCTGACTGCAAACAGCATAAGCAACCCTTTTTTGCTTTTTAAAGCAAGCAGATCTTGATCATTTTCAATGCATTTGCAATTGCTTAGCTACGACTAACACAAATAAATCAGCAAAAGCGAAAAAGAGCAAGTAAGAAAGTCTAAGCTCGGGCGGAGCCGAACATTAAATACCCGGCGCAAGTATTAAATATATGTTTTTTACCTTTCCGAAAACTACCGCTACATGATAAAACTACCACCTCTATTTTAAACATCTTCGATATAACGTTCAGTTAGACATAATGAGATAAACTTATATAGTCATATGTTGGCGGTATCACGCCCATTATCCAAAATCCAAATAATGTTACTTATTTTCAAGGGATTGTTGTATCAATTTTGAATAAATTAGCGTCAATAAATTTCCAAATATCAAAGTTTCAAGCATTTATGAAATTAACCGTTTTATGAAAAGTGGCCGTAATTTTTGTCCGATTTCAATAATTTTCACGATTTGCTTTTATGTGGAAAGCACAATAGCCTACAGAGTTTGGTACCAATTGGTAGAACGGTTACCGAGATACATATGTATATGTGATCATAAGTGGGTGATGCCACGCCCATTTTCCAAAATTTTAACAAAAGCGTATTTCTTGGTAAAGAATTACTGCAAGCATAAATTTTCAATAAATTAGCTGTACTATTTACTGATTTATCAAATATTTCGTATTTCTCTAAATTACCGTATATGGGATGTGGGCGTGGTTACTGTCCAATTTGGTATGTTGTACCAAGGCCCAACAACTGTGTCAAGTTTGGGAGAAATTGGTGAAGCGGTTTCCAAGACATTTTCCAAAAATGTATAATATTCTTATTTTTCGTCTAAAAATTATTGTAAATGTCAATCTTAAGTGAGTGAATAATCTTCAGAAGTTACTAAAGTATCGCAGTTTTCGTATTTGTGAAAACTACCGTTATATGGGAGGCAGGCGTGGTTATTGTCCGATTTCGACCATCCGTCTTTCGCTGAAAAGAAGTACACATACCAAGTTTCGTTAAGATATCTCAATTTTTACTCGAGTTGTCGTGTGCACAGACGGACGGACGGACAGACAGTCACCGCTTAGTCGATTTCTCTTTTCATTCTGATCATTTATGCATACATCTGTCTATATCTGTCTCGATTCGTTTTGCCTGTTACAAACAACCGTCACGTGAACAAAGTTATAATACCCAATTGCTGCAGCTAATAGAGCAGTTTTTTTTTGCTTACACACTCATCCAAAGCAACCAGTTTAGAAATATTTGCTGTTGCTGCAAGCAGTAATGTAGAGGTAGTTTTCGACTTGCTTTAGCTTATCTCCCTTGCTTCGTTATTCTCGCGAGTACTTTCAAACATGCATACATATCGTCGTTAAAGTACAAAACCGCGTATCGCCATTCTGCAAAACCGCGTAACTGACATTTGCTGCCAACACAAGCTCTTGGCTCAATCCTTATCCATTCGTCCTGAAATATACTAGCCAGAAATGCGATAACTTTATAGAAAAGAGGACCATTTTGAAATATGAGTGCTTCTACTCTAGAAAATAACCTCACATTTGCATTTTGTTGATACGCGATTTTGTACTTTAAACGACGATATGTATGTATATTTGTATGTTCATAGCGACATCTGATCTAATGCGCAAGTAAATTTTCAAATTTCGCTTGAACAGTTGCTTTCGACTTCGAGAATAACGCAACATAGAAAAAAACAAAAGCAAAAATGAGAATACACCAAACTTACTGCTTACAGCAACAGTAAATTTTTCTAAACTGGTTGCTTCGGCTGACTGTGTAAGCAAAAACCAACTGCTCTATAAGCTGAACCAAATGATTAAATTTTTCTTTTTCTCTTTTGCTAATTTATTTGGGTTAATCGTAGTTAAGGAACTGGGAATGCATTGAAAATAGTCAAGCAATTTCAAACCCTGGTTGATTCGTAAAAATATATATATATATTTTTTTTAATATTTTACCTTTGATAGTGTTAAAAACATATTACAACGCATGACACAAATCTAAGTTTAATATATGTATGTATTTACGCTGTTTTCGTGCTTTTTATTGAATCTTATTATAAGCCCAACTAACGCTTACAACTATTAAAAAAATTATTTTTAAAAGGCGTATACGAAGAGTGCACCCAGAAAAAGGTTTAGTTATAATTATCCAGATTTGGTTATAGCGAGCAAGTGGCATAGTTGGATATAACGAAAAAATATCTAGTTCACGAAAGTCTGCAATTCACTTGAGTCTTCTAGTTGGGACAAATGTATAATTGTCAATAATTACAAAACAACTACCTTAATTGGACAATATTGTGAGTTGAATAAAATCATTTATGAGCAAATATGAACAATGCTTTGGTTGATACAAGTTTTCAATTAATTTTGTGAACTTGCTGTAGACTTGAATGAGCTAACCGTTTATTATTGGAAAAGAGATTCAGTTTGACACAAATAAAAATTTACTTGATGGTTGTTTTGTTTACTTTCTTCTTTTATTTGCATAAATTTTCATTTAAAAAACGGCCTCGAGCTCAATCAAAATTTTTGAATATGCATATATTAAACATAAAAAATACATACATATTTACATAAATAGTTACTAGTGTAATTAATACATATGTATATGGTAGTAAGATTTTCCTAAACCGAAACGATAAAACAGGAACAGTCGTGCGAAAACCCAGATCAATATCTGCTGGAAGTGCTGGTTTAAGTATACTGCTTTACTTTTTCCTTGGCTAAATAGACACTTTCAAATTATAATTCACATGAATTATATATCCACTGAGAAACCCCGGTTGGCATCAAACTTTATATTTTTAAATAACTATGCGCGCACCGAAACAACTCGCGGCGTTAGCAAAACTGAAACTGGGACAAGCAAGTCTGGGCATGGCATAGCACACACTTCTCTTTCTCTACCTATCGCAGTGATCGACATGCCATAGCTTACTGAACGCTCTGTGACCACATGTGTGTTTCACCCATATACGAACAGCGGTGCGGAGCAATAATTTCCACGCACACAGTCTCATTCATCAATAAATACCCTGCAGCAAATCTGACTGGTTCAGAACTTGCGCTGGGCTAGCCTGAAAAGAGACGGTACTGGTTCTTCATCTATCCCAACTCAATGCTTGCAACTGTCTTTTTTAACATGGCGATGTCCTACGAAGTGACAATTGTCGCCCTCTGCAGAACTTTTGAACTTGTTCTGAGCTGACTCTGGCTTAGATGGTTCTGGTACAGTTCATATAACAACAGTTCTTAGATAGTTCAAAAAGGGTCACCTCCGGGCTAGAAAAAATGTGGTTAGTTTTGAGCTGGTTCTAATAAGTATAGTATAGAGCCTTTTCTTCAAATAAGCACGCATATAATTTTGTAAATAAAAATACTTCATTTTATGTTTAAAGAGCTATTTGTTTTGAACTAATTTACTTTTTGAAGCAAACTGTGTGTCAATTATTCCTTTATTTTCTAAAACCGTTATTCTTAAAAATAATTTATATTTGTTACGTATAATGGGTATTTCTGGGATACCTATAATTAAAAATCTGAACTAAGTCGTGTCAAAAAATGAGAAAAACGATGATATATTGAATGATTATTTGTGATAACTCAGCGTTAAATTGGATTAAATTTATTGAAATGTAATACATAAGGGGTATTCTCTGAGTCTTGCAAAGCCCTTGCACGGTGCACGGATTGCATGGTTTGCAAAGCTGTCCCATACGAAAACCGGTTTTTACCGTGCAATCCGTGCAATATGTGCACCATGCAAGGCCTTTGCAAGACTCAGAGAATACCCTTATAGAATTTCCGGCATCTCATAAGAAATATAGAATTTTGAATATTTACAATAGTTTTCATGCTAAATATTTTTCGTAAATTTTTTATTTCATAAGTATTATAACATAAACAAATAAATTCACGTTTCTAACTGTGTTGGAAATTTAGTAGAATTCTAGAGACTGTTATAAAAACTTCAATATTTTAAATCAGTTTGTGAGTATGCAGTTCTATAGCCCATTAAATTTTAGTATAATTAATCGCGCTGATTTTTTATAACTCTTTTTACGCACGCTCTTGAAGGCAATTTCATATTTAAATATTTTGTTTAAGATGCAAGATTACACTTTACTACACTAAAATTTGATGGGCTACAAAACAGAATACTCGAAATAGTTCTATCAAGTTTGCAGCGCAGTTGGGAATTTGAATTTAAATGGTTTATGGAGTATGAGACATAGTACTTAAATAAAAACTAAACGAAAAATATTTAAGATGAAAAACATTGGAAATTAAAAAAAAATCACTGCATAACTACACATTTCGGGTCAAGGCGAATTTATAAAAGGTGGTGTTGTTTAATCAGCTGTGTGTAGCGTTTGATTGTCAAAATTTTATATTTTGCTAGTGAGTGAGTGAAAACGTGAAAGTGTTTGCATTTTCTGTCGCCCTTTTCATTCGGAGAAGAATAGCTGAAATTTGACAATCACCAGCTAAAACAAAAAAACAAAATACGGGTAATTGTTGTATTTGTTGAATCGATACCACCTTATATGAATTCGCCTTGTTTCGGGTGCTTAGTGATACATTTACGTATGTACAGTATCGTTCATATCAATAGCACTCCCATTTCAAAGTGAGTTTGTTTACCACTTTTGTTTATTTTTTTGAATCTGATTAAAAAGTCAAACATTTTGATGAAAAATCGTTAAGTTTAACTTTCGTTTTGTATAAAGTTTTAAAACACGGTTAATATTATTTTATTTTAAGCATGATCATTTAAATAATAACAAATTTTAACTCTCAATATATTGTGAATATTTAAAAAAGAAATGGTGTACGTAGACCTTTCCTGTCAAGTGTAGCTTAACTAAATTTTATATTTTGCATTAAATTTTATACGTACGTAGATATGTATAAAAATGACATTAATGTTACCAATAACGACTTTTTTGGAAATATTTTAGCAGTTGCCCCATAAACTATGTAGAGAATTACATATTAAATAAACGAAAAAAGATTGTTATTAGTTTTAGGGTCTAAGAAAATCGAAAAAATATAGTATATTACATTTGTGCATCTTTTGTCAGCTTCCACATGACAAGGATGAGTAACATTGATGACAGCGCAACTAGCAACATATGAGTTTCAACCGTCCAATTCAGCATCCCTTTTTCAGTAGTTCAGAGACAGTTCTGAAATTTGTAGGGCGGAACTAGCGCTTTGACAGACTGTCCCTAAATTTTGCTGCAGGGTAGTTTTACTAAATGAAAACTATACAAACTCATTTTACATATGAGGCCATGAGGGCCTTAGGAGCCTATTTACAAAAATTTTTAGTAATATCAGAAGGAAGGATCTATAAAAAATAAATGCGGTACTTTACTAAAAAATTCATTGCACCTACGTGATGGTATATATTGTAGTAAAGGGAAACTAAAAGGGCGTGCCTCGGGCTGTTACCGTTTCGATTCTGGTAATACATTTTGAGGTGCACCTCAACTTAAATGTCAGTTAAGCTACTCTGGCGCTCAAGGCCTCATATAATAACTAGATACAAATACATTTTTATTCAATCTCTGTATATGTACGTGTATAAAGAAGAATATAACAAAAATTTGTGAAACAAAAAACAACTCATAAATATTTTTGCGACACGCGTTTAAAAATATACTTTTCACAAAAACGCGCTTTAAGCTATTGACTTTTAAACGGGATCTTACACATGTACACATGAACATGTAAATACTGACGCAATAAATATTGGCCATGTTGCATTCCCGCGCGATCCATCACTATTTTGAAATCCATCAATATGGATCATGATCCAAAGATCACAATTTGACTGTTCAATTTAGGTTGAAAAGTATGCTCGCAGAAAATCTAAGTTGTTCCTATTCACTGCGTTACCGACACTTTCCAGTGATTTAGGATTTTTCTCTATTTAGGTAGCAATTTAGACGTACTCGCACACAGCCTTAATATTGAACGTGTGATGCCCCACACTGTGATAAATTAACGAGTAGACTGCCCAGCGTTAATTTTCTTCGATATTTGGTTAGTTATTTTTGCTGAGCGCTGTGTGGCCTGATCAACGCAATTGTTTCTAGTGGTGTTGTCACCGCTACACACAACCACAATTCGATTTATCATATTAATCCATCTTTTTTAGTCTGACTTTATACACGGCAAACTTACAAAAAGGTACCAAAATAAAAAATTAAAGTTGCCAAGTTACCAAGCACACAAAAAGTTACCTATTTTGGGTCACAAGTGACCAAATGTGGTAACCGTGGTCGGCATACCTGCACATTCAAACGATTCAATAAGTGGGACTGTGTGCATTGCTCAGCTGGCGCTTTTAGTATGTGCAACACACATGTGCTCAGAGAGCCCTCAGCATTCTTTAGGGGTGGCTCACAAGCATGAATATGTTCCGCTCTCAAACCAAATCGTGGTTGCCTCAACTAAGATTTGGTAACTATGACTAAACATCTATACATAGAAGGTCGCGCCATGCGCGAAATAAAAATTGTTTCTCTCTGCGCATATCGTCCCAGGGCGATTTTTTGCTTTCATGCCTTCATGCCGAAAAAGCCACAAAACTTAATTTTTTACAGCGGCCAATTTTTGCGAAATTTTCATTTAAACTCGCTATATCTCGATTGATTTGAAATTTGTACACAATAAACTAGATTCTATTCTGAAGAAGATGAGTCTTAACCGCACTTCTTAATACTTATTTAAAACGAAATGGCGGATATTTTAACATTTTTATAAAAATTAAGGAGGTGGTTTTTACAAATGCAAAAGTTGCGTTATGAAGTTTAAAATTTTTGTTTGGTTTTAATGCAGCATTAAAGACAAATATATACGGACATTTTTGGGAAAGTTTAGACAACAAGTAGTTATAAAGTTATAACAATATTATGGTGACACCCACAAGCGGGCGCTCGTCTCTAGATGACAAATATTTTTAGATAGTACTTGTAAAAGTAATTTTGGAAGTAATGTTAAGTGAAATGTTGAAATTCATAAATTTATCAGTGTAATATAACTTATTAAACCTCTACATACCTACATATGTATTAGGAATGGTAATCCCGGGATCCAGGTCGTTTTTAAGTTTCGAAAATCCCGGGATTATTTTATAATTTACACTGGTGGCAATAATAGAAACGCTATATGTTGAACAGTTTTGGCTATATTTCTTTGTTTATTTAATATTTAACATTTTTTTATAAATGTGTAGCTCAATATACATATAGCACCTTGCGGCAGGCAATTTTGCACACAAAAAAAAAATCAATATTTTCGCCAAACCAAGGGCCAAATATAGTAAAATTACGTTCTAAATGTTTCTCTCTGACGTCAGGATTTTTTAAAAGAACTTTGAAATTTGAAAGATATGAGTCATTCAAAAAATGATTTAAAAATTTCAGTGCAATATACTTAAAAAAACCAGTANTACGTTCTAAATGTTTCTCTCTGACGTCAGGATTTTTTAAAAGAACTTTGAAATTTGAAAGATATGAGTCATTCAAAAAATGATTTAAAAATTTCAGTGCAATATACTTAAAAAAACCAGTATGGGTATCAAATGAAGAAGATTCTGTAGAGTTAAAACACATTAAATTTTTTGGTGCGTAAGGTATTGAAAATACCCTTTTATCATTTTATCCTCGAATATCCTTGAAATTTTTCAATTCTTATTTTTGAAAAAATTATGTGTTAAGGAATAACTTTATTAGCTTAAAAAATAAAATAGATTAAAGGGACATTTTCAATTCCTTTCGTCCTTGTGAACCCAAACAAATTATTTCATTTGGTACCCATACTTTTGTTTTACATCGCACTGAATTTTTTTTAAATAAACTTTGGAATTAACCATATATTTGAAATTATAACGAGCCTTAATCGCCAAAATAACGTCAGTGACATTTTTTTCAAAACTTTCGTTTTGATGCAGAAATGCATCTAGATGCCCTAGGAATATTTCTGCATCAAAAAGAAAATTTTGGAAAAAATGTCGCTTACCTTATTTTGGCGGTTAGGGCCCGATAAAGTCTTTTTAAAAAAATCATGACCTCAGGGAATGCCCCTTTATATGCAGTTAGTTATGTGTAATATGAGGTAGACTTTTATAAAAAAAATTTAATTTTGGATAAGCAAAAGGAATATAGACAAACCTGGTCGAATTAAGGCGCTTCTTTTATTTCTGCCACCAGTATTATGAACTTCTTTCAACCAGAAAAAGATTTTTTATTTAATTTATTTAATTTTTTTTTTACTTATTATTTATTATATGATTTTTAATATTGATGAAATTTTTTATGTTAAGTCGTTGAATAATAATAAGTATCTAAATCCCGGGACTGATCCCGGGATCCCGGGGTTGAANATAATTTAATTTATTTAATTTTTTTTTACTTATTATTTATTATATGATTTTTAATATTGATGAAATTTTTTATGTTAAGTCGTTGAAAAATAATAAGTATCTAAATCCCGGGACTGATCCCGGGATCCCGGGGTTGAACCAACGACATTTCGAAAATCCCCGGATCGTAAAAATCGAGAAAATTAACATCCCTAATATGTATGCATATATATAATTACACATAGTCAAAATAGTTATTCGTACAGTGATGTTTTACAATATGCGCAATGTTTTTAATTTTTCGTTAATTTTTCACGAAAATACTGTTCATATTTTAACAAAAACCATATAAATGAAATTTTCAAACTTTTTGCAAAACTTAAAAAAATTATACAAATTTTCATCTAAATTTTGAATGACAGTTTTTAGAAAAAAATTGGTATGCAGAGTTGTAGCTCATTAAATCTCAGTTAAGAAATCGCAAGCTTCAAGTCGGTTTAAATTACCTTTGATTTTTTAGAATTGGTTTCCCAAGGGTGTTATATATGGGTTTGCATTGAAGAAAAAGATTAAAAACCATTAAGAATAAAAACCAACAAAAATCAACGCAATTTTTCTCTAAGAATTGTGAGTAAAAATTTTGAAATATAGATGAAAATTTGTAGAATTTTTAAAATTTGCAAAAAGTTTTGAAATTTAATTCGTATGGTTTTGTTAAAATATTGCGAATATTGAGAAACAATCACTGTACGAATAACTATTTTGACTATGTATGCAGTTACATGCATATTTACTATGTTTTTGGATTTTTCGACATAAAGGCATGAGTAAAAATTTTGTTCAAATTAACTGTAAATATATTTTTGAATAAGCTATGGATTACAATTGGTTTGAAATCGCTCCACTTCACTTGAATTTTATGTTTTTTATGCTGCTTGTTGTTTTCGCTGCTGTTGTCGGCCAATTTTGCGAGAAAAGAATAACGGACCTGCGCAGTGCGCAACCTCTTATATATAAACCTTCATAAATCTTAAAATAATGCTTATCTGCATTAGCAGAGCTCAGTGGCGTAGCCAGGGGGGATAGGAGGGATAGATCCCCCCTTCCCCCCCTTCGTCAGTGAAATGAATTAATAACACAATACTATTTTACTCTTCCGATTTATAATTTTTTTATTTCAGACTGATTACAAATTATCTTTTAATGAATATATAAAATTATCGGTTGGTGGATTATGTATTTGAATATTTGCGAAATACACCAGGCCATTTTGCTTAGTTCCCCACAGTGTTGGGAAATAAAATTGTTCCTTCAGTAAGAAATCTATACAAAAACTGTACTTTTCGACTGTAAATTGTATCGACTTTTTAATTTGCTCATATGCATGCATGCATACATAGATTCCTTTCAAGACCAATGCTTTGATGGTATTCACGGGAAAGTTTATGTAGGTACATTTACATATTTTACACTTTTATCATAAATGTCAAGGCAGATATTTTAAGATACACTTCTTAACAAACCCATTTTTTTAAGTTATTATGATTAATATTATTAATAAACAATTACTGAAGTTTAGTTCACTAGATCGATTCAGTAGATCAATATCTGCAATTTAAAAAAAAATCGTTAGAATCCTTGCTTTTTTGCGGCAGTTATAAACGATTTCATCAAAAGTTGCTATTAAGAGAGGAAAAAAGAAGCGTTCGTACTCAAAAAGAAAAAAATTCATTATTCGAAAAATTCGCATTTCTGAGCAAAAAGAAAAAATACGTGTCTCCTTAAATTGTTCAAGGAACAATCCCTGTGAGTTTTATCGCAAACTTAAGTTCACTTTCCCCCGGCCTGGGTGATTTGAGATGGAATGAGCCATCGACTTTTTAATTTGCTCATATGCATGCATGCATGCATACGTAGATTCCCTTCAAGACCAATGATTTGATGGTATTCACGGGAAAGTTTATGTAGGTACATTTACATATTTTACACTTTTAACATAAATGTCAAGGCAGATATTTTAAGATACATTTCTTAGCAAAAAATTTTTTAAACTTATTATGAATGGATACAAGTAATTTTTAGCAAAAAAAAACCGACTTCAACTCTCATATAAAATATATATATATATATATATATATATATCTCATGATCCACTGATCGGATCTTAACCAGATTAGTATGGGACCACCTTTCCGATGCAAAAAGAATTATCGAAATCGGTTGACGTGGTCCAAAGTTAAGCGGTAACATACATAAAAAAAAAGAAAAAAAAAAAGAAAAATATTCCGACGAACTGATAACCTCCTCCTTTTTTGGAAGTCGGTTAAAAAGAGACATCTTCTTTGAATTCAGTACTAAAACTTGACATTTCAAGTGCTTATCAAGACTTTATACATGCTAACTAGATTCGCCATTTATTTTAAAATTATATAATTTTAATTATTTGTTTATAAAAATGCAGTTTACACTTTAACAAAACCCGTATAAATCCAAAGTTTAATCTTTGCGCAACATTAAAAAAATCAACAAACTTTCGTAAAGCTTTTTAATTAGATTTCCTAAAAATACATATTTTGAGTATGCAGTTTTGTAGCCCGATCAATTCAAATAAAGCGCAAGTTTAAAATGCATAGCTGCGAATTATCGTTGATTTTTAATATTTTTTTTTTTTGATGAAGGCGTTGCTCATTTTCTTCATTAAAAAAATCGTCGAACATACTTGGCTAATATGGAAGAAAATTACCGACATCGTCAAAAATATGCCATACATCAACTGTAAATCACAGCTACTTTAAATTTGCACTTTATTAGATTAAAATTGAATGAGCTAAAAAACTGCAAAATATTAAGAGATAAAATTGAAATTGAAAGTTCGAACTTTTTACGAAAGTTTGTTGTTTTTTTTTTTAATGTTGTTCAAAGATTAAACTTATTTTAATTTAGTGTTTGTAAAGCAATAAACTATATTTTTATAAATAAATAATTCAAATAAAATATAATAAAATAAACAGTCAAAACTAGTCAATATGTGAGTGTCGTAAAGTTATGATATTTAAGAACATCTATTTCTTAATTAACGATGACACTGTTTTTATATGAGGCTGATTTCGACATTTTGTTTTAATAAAATTTAGTATCGAAAATATTCTTTCAAAACTTGCCTAGGAATGTGATATATTGGTTCGTTCAAAACATTTTTTTCAAAACTTATAAAGGCATAAACGAGAAGGCGAAGACAAAAGGAGAATAAAAAAATTTCCCGCAGTGAATTTTCAGATTTTNTCAAAACTTATAAAGGCATAAACGAGAAGGCGAAAATTTCCCGCAGTGAATTTTCAGATTTTTAAAACGGTATAGTAATTTAATTTTTAAAATTTAAATAAAGCATGAATAAACGAGTAGATAAAAAATATATAACGGTAAACCTGGCACATTCATAAATATATGAAAGAATGCACTCAGGCGACGCCTCTAGCCGTTGTGTGTCACAGATTTAAGTTATCGATGGAATTTTTTTTTTCATCCCCCTCAAAGCCAAATCCTGGCTACGCCACTGGCAGAGCTTAATAACATCCTTTTATGAACCATACGGTAAGTTGCATGAAATTTGTAGAAATATGCTTCAAAGAAATATTTATTAGTATTTACCAAACCCTTAAACTAAATTAACGATTTGGTACAACCTAAATGAATATTAGAAGCTTTAATATATTTAGTTATAATAATATATATAATAGTTCCCAATCCTTGGCAACAGCTCCCAAATATTGTCAAAATTCGGGAACTAAATATCTTTAGTTGTCGAAACTAATCCTTTTTCTCAGTTTGTGTCAAAGTGAACGGGGAAACAATCTCATAAATGCAAATTGTTTTCGTAGAATATCAGTAGTTGCGTATTCACGAAAACCGATCGAAATAGAACATCTTGGCAAATGAAGTTTTTTATTTGTTAAAGAGAGTATTTTGAAAGTTTTTTTAAATGGAGGTGAAAGCTGAAGGTAATTGCTGATATTTTATATTCAATTGTTACAGTGAATGTTATGTGATGACTTTGTGGACAAATGTTGATTCGTTAGAAATGTTGTTTTTGTTTTTAGTTTTTTAACTACGATAACGTAGAGTTCATAACTAATTTAGCTACCTTACTAAGAGCCCTATCTTTTGGCTTTGAAAGAAATTTAAAAAGGTTGCAAGAAATTATTAATAAAATAAAGATGGTTATTTAAATCAATACATTTGCTTGCAACGTTCTACACAATTTCGTTTCATAGCCATGAGGTGGAGAGATATGGGGTTTTGCCAATAGGGCAATAGGCTCAAGAATCTAGAAATAAAGATTGCAGAAGAAATTGGCTAGCAATACTAGAATTCACGTATAGCTACTAACGAAGATCTTTTATCAGTGCTATTGATTACGCCAGATCCTCTCATAAATAAAAAAAAACTTTTAAATATTTCCTGACAGAGTAGTCAAGTCACTCATTGGAACACGATTTCCAAAAGGCATAGATTGAAAAAAATGAAGAAGATGAGGAAGATCATGAAGATCCAGAAACTGAGGAAAACGATTACAACTTGTCAACCTATTAAAGCATAAAGCTGCAAATTGATACGAATGTTACGAACGTCATTATAAATGAAATGTGAAAAGTCCTTTTCGATCCTAGATCTGAAAATAATTATTCGAGGTCAAATGTCACATAAATTGATTTTTACCATTTCCAGCTAAACCGTAAGGTTTATCATAAAAATAGGTTAGACAAAAGTGTAGATCATGCAGTTATCTCTAAAAACCGTTATGACACTTTTGTTCCTAAGAGTCACCATTTCTGGGATATAACGACGCGATCGACATCCATTTTGTAATAATTCATTTAACTTATAAAATACTTTGAATTGAAGTTAATTTTTTAAAAGGTGGTAGTATACAAAATTCAGTCTGTATGGCAGGTGACACGTAGTGATGGAGACCTATCGATAGTATCGATGGTTTAATTTTGCCGCCACTATCGAATTTTTCTAAACACTATCGATAGTTGTACATATGTAGGTAGCATATGCATCTTTTACAGTTCAATTCCAACAATGTGAACAACATACAACTATCGATAGTGTTTAGAAAAATTCGATAGTGGCGGCAAAATTAAACCATCGATACTATCGATAGTATGTATGTTGTGAACTCCTTTGTTTGTAAA
>NW_016164551.1:0-544 GCF_001687245.7 Rhagoletis zephyria | reverse complement strand
TTTTTTTTTCTAATATGAATTATTTACTTCTACTTAGTAAGGGTTTTAATCCCTAAGCGCGGCCGAAGGCCGCCTACGCAGAAAGAAGTTCTGCGCAAAAATACTTCCGGTCCCCCTTTTCCGGTAACACAGAAAGGAGAGTTCTACTTAGTAAGGGTTTTAATCCCTAAGCGCNAAAGGTGGTAGTATACAAAATTCAGTCTGTATGGCAGGTGACACGTAGTGATGGAGACCTATCGATAGTATCGATGGTTTAATTTTGCCGCCACTGCCGCTTGTATGTTGTTCACATTGTTGGAATTGAACTGTAAAAGATGCATATGCTACCTACATATGTACAACTATCGATAGTGTTTAGAAAAATTCGATAGTGGCGGCAAAATTAAACCATCGATACTATCGATAGTATGTATGTTGTGAACTCCTTTGTTTGTAAACATGTTCTTCATGGTTTTTGTTATAAAATGGGGCTTCGAAATTGCGCATATGNGCCGCTTGTATGTTGTTCACATTGTTGGAATTGAACTGTAAAAGATGCATATGC
>NW_016164550.1:23648-31055 GCF_001687245.7 Rhagoletis zephyria | reverse complement strand
CTTTAATGACCGACTAAAATTCAGTATTACGAATTTTCCCTTCTTCAAAGCGTTTCATTTTAATGTTCAGTATATTTATTAATAAAAATCTCATTTAAATAAGAACTACCCTGCCATAAACATGTAAACAATTTTTGTTCTTATTTCAGTGTTATACAAACGTACTTATGCTTTTATTTATTTACCTATCTTCAACATAGTATAAAACACATTATAAAACAACAACGGAGAAACCACTAAAAGCCGCTTAAATAAATATTAAAATAAACAATAAAATAAACAATAAAAACAAAGTGTGTTACATAGCATACGCGCATGCAAAGCGGCGGGCAAAGTCTACTCTTGGCAACCAGAACAAAAACAACAACAACAGTTTGCTGAACGGCTAGCGAGCAAAGTGCATGGGTGTATGTGGCCATACATACATACATACATACATATGAGGTTTATGCACATACACTTATCTGTAAATTTGCATATTTTGGTTAATCGTTGCATGTGCTTACATATTTATTTATTACATATGTATTTATTGAAATACGTGTGCATGTATGTCGGCGCGCTTGGGCCTTTGGGGGCTTACGGGCTGCAATTGCGCCAACAACAACAACAACAAAACCAACAACAACACAAGCAACAATGGCGGCAGCAACAGCAGACTCAGCGAATTGGGTTGACATGCCGCACTGACAAACTGTCGCTCTCGTAACAGCCGCAATCGCAATCGCAATTCGCAATTTGTAATTTGCATTCACTCTACGTTGGTGTTGTGTGTGTGTTTTTCGCACTCAATTTTGCTCGCATTCCGTGCATTACGGCGACAAGGCGACTCCCGCAGCTGCCAAGCGGTAGTACTACTATGTAGGAGCAATAATTGAAAAATAAAACTATTTGCTGCAAAAGAAAAAAAAAAGGTTTTAAAAAAAAAACATATCAAATGCAAAAGTGCAACGGCGGTGCTTACGTGCGGTTGAATTGACAATCATGCAGCCATATGTATGTATGTATGTATGTATCCACATATGTATATATATGTATGCTTGTATATAGTAATCTGTAGTGGGTCGGCTTGTTATAGCTTAGCGAATAATTGTTGCCATTTGTAGTTTGATTTTGTTTTTGTGTTTCGGCGGTGCTTGTAAAATCTACATATTGCTTATAGGAATGGTCTTATGCAAACGCCTTTGTAGCCAGATATTTATGAATGTTTTTTTATTTTCTCTGCTATTCAGTATTCTATAAAACATTTCATTCTATTTGCATTGCATATTTCTGCAGCACCGCTTCTACTACAGTTACATACATAAGTACATGCATTTCTAACGCTTACGTGTACTCGAAGACTTGATGAGGAAGGCAGCTGCTTCCTTATGTGGACTTAGAGGAATCTTATCTTTCGCCCATAGTAATTTCGCAACTTGTGGCTCACTCCTTCGGCGCTAAAAGCGATGCCGTTTTTTTTAACCGACTTCAAAAAGGGAGGATGTTATCAATTCGTCGGAATATTTTTTATTTTATTTATTTTTTTTGTATGTATGTTACCGCATAACGGTAGTGTCTCAGAGGTGGTCCCATACTAATTTGGTTTAGATCCGATCATTGGATCATGAAAAAATTAACGGTACTCCTCAATTTTTATATGAGATTTGAAGTCGGTTTTGTGTTTCGCTTAAAAATTACTTGTTTTTATCACAGCTTTTAAGGTATCCCGCATTTCTGAGTCTGATCTCAGCCTGCTATTTACAAGTTCTTCTTCATCGAAATCAGCTATTAGGCTCCAATAAATGTTCCGAGAGGCTTGACAGTAGTGCTCTTATACTTCTCAATTTTGTTAGAGCAGCTGAGGAAGGTTTGTCCAGGAACCCAACGAGGGTAGATTAGCCGTAGAGGGGATGCTCTACAATTTCTTCGTTACAGTTCAGCTGCTGCAGAAAAAGTTGGAATCCAATCTCATTTTGAACGAATAAGTGTTTTCGGCCTATGAACTCCTTTTATGTAAGTCTAGAAAATCCCCTTCGGTCTAGTTTAGTAATAATCGCAGTCCATTTTAAGCAATAGGACGTTCATAAACTTCTGCTGACACTGCAGAATAACAACAAAATAAATGTTTTTGCAAGCCTTCTGCCTTTAAATAACCAGGTTTGACCACATTTAGCCAGTTGCCGAAGAATCGTTTATACTATAAGTGATATTTGCAATGGAAGCTGCACTCCACTGTAGAAAATTGCAAAATGAACTTTTCGAATCTGAAGTATTTTTGCAAGGCGATTTCGCCTCATTTCAGTTCATATCACGCTAACCATCCCACCTTAATGCCAATTAGTCAAAGCTTATCAAAAAGCATTAAACTTTTGCTAAGAAATTTGTTATTTCGAATATTCCAGTATCACTATTTTTAAAAAATTGTATGTAGGTGTCACCAAAAAATGTAAAAACAGTAGCCCCAAGATGACTCCAAGTTGTGTTTGGGGTGTACGGCGAACCATTTTGGGTTTTCTTGTTAAGCGGTACGGTTTTATGTAATGTATATTTAATATAGATATGCACATATGTAGTAAATTGGTCCAAAAATGTATGTAAAAAAAATAAGGTCGCATTTTTAAAGCCGCCAGCCCCTAGGATTGTTCTATACCAAAAAAAATATGCCCCTATTTTTTTATTTTGAAAAAAAAGAACAAATTAGGGTGTGCTCAAAGCGTTTCAAGCTCAAAGCTTTCAATGTATTTTATATGGGGAAAAAACAACTTTTCGTAGAAATAGTGTAGAATTCTTGAAAATCAATATTTTTCGATCGATAAGTTTGCTTATCTTCAGGAGGTTCCCGGTAATAATACCCAATTGTTCCTTTAACAATTTTTCCATGGTAACTATATTATATAGGTCCTAGAAAATGAAATGGGGGGACCAATAAAAAATCTTTAATCATAAAAAATGGTTAAATAAACAACTGGATATTAATATTTGAAGTCTCCTGAAGAGAACCACGGTTTTACGATTGTAAAATATTGATTTTCAAAAGTTTTATACCATTTTTACGAAAATTTGTTTTTTTCCCATATAAAATACATGGAAAACTTTGAGCGCTGTAAGCACTCCCTAAATATTTTTTGATTTCAAAATAAAAAAATAGGGATATATTTATTTTCGGTTCAGAAATTCCGACTTTAATATTTTGGACCACTCTAATATGTAGTCAACGGCACTTTCGGATTCTGTAGAAATTAATAATTCACCTGAGGCTACTAAATATTTTTGTTAACTTGAGTTAAAAATATTTTGGTATATTTCATCTACATATATACGGTTTGTATGTAAATAAAAACACCGATAATTGTTTTACCAAAATTTGTTCTTGCATTTCCTCTCAAAGCCAACTTTAAAAATATTTTTCATTTTTCGTACAGTCTTACGCAAATATAAGGGAAAAATTTCGTTATTGTTAAAAACAAATGCTGACTTAAAAAAAGTCCATATGTGTCACGTAAAATATGTAGACACTGCGAATGACAAATACTTGCGGCACTCAATAAAAATACCAAATGAAATACGTTTTTACATTTGCATTGAATTTTATCAAAAATAACCATCAAAATAGCCTACAAATATCACACAGCCATCTACTAACACGCTGTCACTTTGGTGACGAGCAATGGCGCACGACAAAAAAAAACAAAACATCGTTACTTATACGCCCTGTTGTCTGCGCGAATTTACGGGTTAGCGTTGCCATGCAAATGCCAATGAAAGAAAAAACAGCAAATAAAAAATCTAAATGTGTATAAGTGGAGCAACAGGTTCATATAATTTTTAGAGCGGGTTTTTGTTTGTTTTTGCCTGCTTGTACTCTCACTTTCTACTTTCTTTCACTCTTTCCGTGGGACATTTGTGAGTGTCGTATGTATTTTTGTTTTGATTTTCGTGTCTATTACTTTTTTTTTGTGTGTGATTTATTGATTGGCTGAGTGATTAGTTTTTTCTTATTTTGGCTACAAACTACATATATACGATGTGTAATGGGAAAATTTGAAAACTAATCAGTTTGCAAAGTTCGTGTTTTAATTTGATGGTTTTTGCTGAGAAAATATGCACATGCACGAACTGGTGACCACTTTATAAGCTCCGATTGCCTGCATAAAAATGTATTAAGAATGCATGCACTTATATAAGTATGTATGTGCATAAATAAATATATCTTCATACATACATACATATTTGTGCAAATGTATAGAGGTTTTATATTGGCCCCTTTTATCTATTATCTATTATCTGTTATCTATTATCTATTATCTATTATCTATTATCTATTATCTATTATCTATATATTGCGAAGTACATGTACACATGTCTCAATTTATTTATCATTAAATTGCAATGCGCCAGCAATGATGAGAAAAGAGCAAGTAAGGGCAAGAGAAAAAAAATGAGTTTGCTCAAACCTAAGAGCGCACACAAGTTTGCGGCTCTCTTAAAAATTTATGGTTAATCTGGTTCGTAAACTAACTAGTCTGGCTGTATTAGTCTGTCGTATATGTAGTTAAATGCGTTTGCAGTCGTCAACCACCAGTTTCTTGACTATTTAATTTTTTTTACGATTTCTTTGTATGCTCCCCCATCATTCGTTTGGAGCTCTGCTTCTCGTTTTCGTCATCGTGACATAGGCGCATTGAGAGAGGGAATTCCCTCGAATGTCAGCTTGTATTGTTTTGTTGCAACAGGTATGTATACAAATGACATACATATCTACATACATACATGTAGCTAAGTGGCGGCTTTAAATGCAAACGTATCAGATACTATATGCATGTATAGCTAAAACAAATGTGTGTATGGATATCGTATGCATACGTACTCATTATATACAAACAAAACTGGTCGTACTCGTATTTTCATTGCTTCTACTTCACTTATTTGGACTGACAGTCATTGCTTGTTGTTGCTTTTGTTCAGGTTAGGTGAAGTGATTTCGTACGTTTTGTACGTAATTTAGGCGTTAAATTTTGTCACATTTGCTTTAACATTGTTTGTTGTTGTGTTTTTTTTTGTTAGATTTATTTTTTGTGTGGCATTTGCTTTTTTATAATTTGTTTTATTTTTTTTTTTCATTTGCCACGTTTATATCTCTTGCGCTGCTATTTTTTCTTGTACATACTTTCGTTACGTGCGCTAACCTTGCTGT
The DNA here is from genome assembly GCF_001687245.7 of Rhagoletis zephyria. Taxonomy (NCBI): domain Eukaryota; kingdom Metazoa; phylum Arthropoda; class Insecta; order Diptera; family Tephritidae; genus Rhagoletis; species Rhagoletis zephyria. Next base: position 25,879 of record NW_016164550.1, on the reverse strand, counting down.
TTGTTGGGTTGACTTTTTGCTGTTGGTAATTAACGTGGCTTTCGTGTCTGCGGTGGTCGCCTCAAAACGTCGCACAATGGGACTACAGCGGCCAAAATAGTAAAAAAACGTACACGGCGAATTCTGAAGAAGCAATTAGGCAGATTCCGAGCAAAATAACCAACGAGCAAAATCAAAAAGTAGATAGGTACAATTATGGTGCATTTACATGGTATGAAGCCATATGAACTGTTGATACGCTTGAGAGGTACAAGATTAGGGGATGCATATAATACATTTTTTCATATGAAAAGTTATGGGGAGATACTGTAAACATACTTCCCATAAAAAGTTTAACAGATGCAGAGATACCAAGGAGGGGTTTTCCCTTTTGATGCCTTTTTAATATAAAAACCCACCGAAAAGGAGGAAAGCGCAACTCCGCCATTCACATACATGTCAAAAGTTGAATTTTAAAAATTAAAAACAATAAACAAAAAATTCAAAACAAAGAAATTCTTTGTACTAGAACTTTTTGAATAGAAGCAACTCACGTATAGTGGACAATCAAAATACAAAGCACTATGATAACAAACTTAAAAACAAGACATTACAGAACATTTTAATGAGCTTTTATCACATTTAAGTAAAAATAAGCATATATTTTCCAAGCTGGCAAAGAAATGAAAATGGGTATTTTTTTGTTTTTTACACAAAGACTTGCCAAATATACATATAAGTCAAAATTATAGAAGGCATGTATACTTCTCCCTCATGGTGGAATTATACAAGGTGTTGTACGTAGTGACAGCTCATGTCGACAGCTCCCTTACAAAAGGTTGTAATATGGAAGCACGAGAGAAACGGGAAGAAAAAAAGCCCGCTTTGCGAAGTAGTACGAAATTTGGTACTATTTTTCATATAAAATTTTGCATATAAATAGTTACAAACGGTATATTATGATAAGCTAAATTCGCGAAAGTAGTATATATAACGTAGTACTTATGCAATAAATGGTAATTTAGTTTATTAAACACAATGTCCTATAATTATAGTCAAACTTCCAAAACCAAAAAATTAGTGGTGACCCCGAGTCGTTACAACATGACGGAATCGACAAAAGGGCGAATCGACGGATGGGGAGAATATTTCATCGAACAAAATGCCAACTAAAGATGTGGAGCTTGCATCGCAATGCAAGCTGCGACCGTTCTGAACTGAGATGACAGACAAATGGTTTCTACAAATTGAGGCCACCTTTCAGTCGTACAAGACCACATCTTATGTCGGTAAATACAATCTGGTTTTCTCAGCAATTAGCAGCGATGCTTTAAAGGAAGCTGCGGATTTTTTAAAAACCTTACCAACTCAAGACCGATATATTAACCTCAAAAGTCAACTACTGTCACGTTTTACTGATTCAGCCGACCCACATAGGGTATTTGGCTGATTTAGGCATATTTTTATCGCTACAAACATCAAATATAGTTTTAGTTATCGAATAAAACATTCACTATAACTACCCTGTTACTAATAGAAAATTCAATCGTAGTGAAATCTTATTTATTGTCAATATTATTGTGGCTTATTAACATTTGTTTCCATATTGTTATTGAGCTTTGTAGCACTATTATGTTTTTAGGGAAAAGGGAAAAAGCAACAAAGTCTTAGCGGTAGAAGTTACCAAAAAAACAGTTATATCGTTGGAAAAGCAGGGCCAGAGGCAGTGAACCACAGACGGGATTGCAGCAGCAAAAATCACTGGGGAATAGATGCATAGTTAAATACGTAGTTCTTGTTTAAATCTTCCATCTAAACTTACCAAGAAAACAGTTATATCGTTGAAAAAGCAAGGCCAGTGGCAGTGAACCACAGACGGAATTGCAGCGGAAGGAAGCACCGACCAAAATAACTACAAATCCTTGGGGAGAACTCTAAACCGATGTTTTTTTGCCGAATTAATGTTGAAATTTCTAATTTAATTTTCAGTTGCCAACGATAAGAATAGAGTAAATGTCAAAGAATTGTTCAGTGATTGCAAATCGGTTTTGGAATAGGGAATGAGGTAGTTTAGTACTTTTTTAAAGGCGATAAAATGTAGTTTTTTCAAGAGGGAAACACTGATATAGCTAAGGGAGCCAAGATGGCGGATTAGAGCGAGAACGCTGTCAATATCCAACACCTTGTATTATTCCACCATGCTTCTCCCTTTCATTTTTTCATACAGTTTATGCTTTTTTCTGGCTTTTACA
>NW_016164550.1:17929-23024 GCF_001687245.7 Rhagoletis zephyria | reverse complement strand
GTACAATATGATCGTAATGTATTTTCAATTCGAAATCAATGAAAAACATCCCACGAAAATGTTTGCGATTTTAGAACAATTAGTGTATATTTGCAAACGAAACAAACAAACATTTAATGGTCTTATATTTCCTTCACACCGCATTGCTATTTTTTCTAACTTTTCCTTTTGTTTAGCGCTGTAACCGCTTAAGTTATATATTTTAATTTATACATGTGAATTATTTTCCATGAGCATTTTTTCGTTTGCTCCTGAATTTTGGGGACATTTTCTTATAGTACCTCTCATTCTTACAAAATTTACAAAATTTAGTACTTGAGGCAAAAAAAAAAAAGCTTTTTAATATTATCGCAAATTTTTTAGTATGTGTGGACGTAAATATTAACTAGTTTTTTCGATCACTCAGATTTATACTTTTTAGTTAAAGCCAGCATATACTCTCAATTTCATAAAAATATTATAACTTTTACCAAATTCGCCAACAAAAGCTATGCAGAATTGAGCTTATACGAAATTTCAGCGAATTTGTAGTACGGTTACCACTATTGTCTGCAGCATTTATGGAGACGTTCCACTGTGCATCGCATGCTTGGCTGGTTGGGTAAACCGCACACATTTAATTACGTGCCATGTCCTTTTTAGTCGATCGTTGTTTATTTGGTGGCATTTTAATTTTTATTTTTTTTTTTTTTTAGTATTCCGCTCGCTTGCCATACCTGCTCTCTTTTCAACATATCCCCATTGTCAGATATCCGCTCTATTACTTTCCTTTCATATTTGCTGGCCGGCTCACTACACACACAAATTTGTTTTGCGCTTTTAATATATTCCACTGCTGAATTATACTTTTCTTCGCTTTCCTTCTCTGTTCAATGTTCTGTTCAAATTACATTTAGCTTGGCGTTTTTTTGCCTTGTACATGTGGGCTGCTTTGCTTTTTATTTGCTAATAAGAACGTGCTCCCGACATATATTTTTAGATTAGCCACAATGGCTCCGCACAAATTAACTCAAAATTCGTTGTTTTGCAAATGTGTTTTTTATAATTTTTTTTTTATGTTTACCTTAATTTTCATTTTCAGCTCACTTTCGTGGCTCGCGTGTTTCAGTAACATTTTGTTTTTTTTTAGTTTTTACCTTCTGTTGCCTCACGCAATGTGATTGTGTGTTTTAATGTTTTGTAAAGCAAATTGGCTTATTTAGTTTCGTTGAAGCAAAAGTTCAAGTTCAAGTAATTTTTTTTCCATACCTAAGCTTTTTCAGTCGTTTGCCAAATAAAAATATGCGTTTTTAGCGTAAAAGATTCTTATAATATTTAGAACTGGGCCTACATAAATATGCGTGTATGTATATTAGGGTGCGCCTGATTTTTCAACCTTGACGCACAAAGCAAGACTCCCCCTCGATATCTTCATCTGATTATAAAAATGTGCCCTGGGAAAAATTTTTTCAAAATAGGATAATGGAAAGACGTGCCCCAAGAGCTCTAAAGTTATGCAAACAAAGCCTATATTACTTCCAAAGCCGACACGATATGAAAATGACGTTGCCATATTTGAGATCAGCGTGCAAAAATTTATTGAGTGAAACAAAAGAAATAACCTGCTTTTACTACTGGCTCTCTTTCCTGTTTATGTAAAATTTAATCAATTAGTGATTGTAACTTTAGGGCTCTAGAAGCAACTCTTTCTGATATCCGATTCATATCTAAGGGGGGGTCTGGCTTTGTAGCTTACAAAAAAAACTTTCTCTATACAAATAACACAAATAAGCCGCACCCTAATGTTCATACATGATTCAGGTCATAGCTATTTCGGAGATCACCACACCTCCGCATCAAACTTCCACTTTGAGCTCACAGATTTTTTTTTTCAACTTCGTGTTCAGACTTTCCCAGAAAGTCCGTTGCGAAAATAAATTTTTGAAAGGCTGAGGATAACTATACAGCGGTCTCATTCAAAAATATTAATTTCGGTGGTCGCAAAAACAAAACAAATGTCAATCTCCGATAAAATTTTCACCAGCTGCCAAGCGAAGATGAAAATAAGCCTTCTCCAAAGGCTCTGTGCTCTAGGCTTTAAATATTACCCATTGGGCTGATACGATTTGGGCTCCTGTGTGCGTTTGGCTATACATACATATGTATTTACCTATCTTCAAGCGGAGCAGCCAAATATGAACCAGCTCTCCGTCTCCATGCGATCTCACTAGCAGGTATAATCTTCAGCCTCAAAGGCCCCTCTATTTGGTATCAATGCTTGTGAAGATCCACTCCAGTGAGGAGGTAGTTATCCGGGTTGACATTTAGGACCTACGCTGATATGGAATTTTTCGGTTTTGCAAATTATAGTATAAGCAACAAGTTATCTTTCAACTTAGTTATATCTAAGTGCATGCAGTTATTTAAATATTAACAGCCGTCAAATATTTTATTGCTTAGAATCATTCACATATTTTTTATTATCGTTTATTATCGTCGATTATAACCTTTAAAATACTTGTCAACTATTTGATAATGCTTAAGCGCTTAAGTTTCTGTTTACATAATTTTTATTTAATATAACGGGGTTAGATTACATACTATCTTATCTGTTGCTCTTAGCTTAAGTTTGCTAGCACTAGTGTTATTGAAAAGAACTATGTAAATATACTATACATATGTACATAGAAAATTACATACAAATATAATAGCTAATAGATAAGCTATTATTATTTATTGTTCTTGAAGATGTGCGTCATTTAAGTTACAGATAACATAAATGACTTTGCATTGACACTTACTTAGTATGCCTACTCATAATACTATTGCTGTTAATTTATTTTTGCGTTTTTCGCTTTTCGTTCTTCCATTTATTTGGGATGATGCATGGTAATATGCCTATGCCAAGAAAATATACCAACAAAGTTTTCGTGACACAAATAAATAATTTAGTGCAAAAAAGTTATTATATGGGTATTTTTCTGCACAATTTGTTCTATCTTAATCATTATCGTAATCCCAATATCAATCTTCATCTTAATCTTAATCTTATTCTTAATCTTAACTTTAATCCCAACCTCAATCTTCTACTTAATCTTAATCTTAATTATCATCTTTGCCTAAGTCTCAATCTTAATCTTAATTATAATCTCTGTCTAAATCTCAATCTTAATGTTAATTTCAATCTAGATCTAAATCTTAATCTTAATCTTAATTCATCTAGATCTAAATCTTAACCTTGGTCCTAATTTTAATCCTAATCTTAATCTTAATCTCAATTAAGCTCAAACTTAATCTTACTTAAGATTAATATTAATCGTAACTTAGTCTTAATCGTAATCCCAATTTTGACCACAGTTTTTATATTAATCTTAATTGTAATCATAATCTTAATCTTAGTCGTGCCGCTCCCTTCTTCTATTGCTCTTCCTTTTCATTGGAGTTTTAAATGAGAGCCCAACGGTTGTTCACTTTTTCGTTACATCGATGTTTGTATTCCAGTTCAACCCCGGTTAACTAACACCCCTTCCCCACGACAATGATTGATAAACAAACCGAAGTACAAGTCAAATTTTAATAGAATAAATTGGCTGTCTACACTTCTAGCAAGGCGTATATTAAATCATTAGCTTTCATTAATGATTCCCATGTCAAATTCATACAATCCGTGGAGAATTTCGTATACCGATTATTTCAGGTCCGATGGTGGTAACACTTTTTGTTGCACCTTGGTTCCAGAAAAGCCTGCCAATAGGCACATATCAACACATGCAGGGTCGTCATGAAAAGCAGGGGGACTTAATCCGAGGCTTGGTAAACCTTTTCATTGGAAATGGTTTTTGCGAGGTGGATCACAAATCCAGCATATAGCCAACTGCTTCTACTTTAAAAGCTCTAGGCGTGGAAGCAACCAATTTCCTAGGTACGTACTGCATAGCTAAAACAAAGTTACCCTGTAGTGGGTACCGGGTAATGAGTGTATTTTTATTATGACGACGAAAAGGCTGACAATCTAGCAAAACGTGTGTCCCAAAAGAACACGTGTGAATGTGCCATAATCTTTCTGTAGTTCATTATACTTTTGTACAGGAGAGAATCAAAGGAGGTCCGGAGAAAGACACACAAGTTGGCATTGGTAATGGTAAATATCAAATGGAAAATGGCTACTCAAGGGAATTATAAGTCATTCTAGAGGAGGAGGTGGACAATTTTTGAACCTTAGATTGCACGACCTAAAGGTTCTTAATAGTATCGGACCGGGGATTAAATGCAATCCGGGCAAGATGGAATTATATGCTGAGACGCACTGAGGCTTTAGGGCTGGCGGAGGAACCGCCAGAGTATAACTGCGCACTGTGCGATTCGGTTCTTAGTATCGGGTATCCGTCATCTACATTTTTTTTTAGTTTTAAATAAAACACTTAAAACAGAACTGGATGTCGAAATATTTATTATTACCCGAAAAAACATAAATTTGACCTTCCAAATGGACCACTTACATCGGCCAACATTTGAATGAAATTATTTAAAAAAAGTGAAATGTCGGAGAATGTTCTTTCGAGTAAAAATAAAGATTTGATATCCTGTTCTGTTCTAAGTGTTTAATTAACATCAAAAAAGGTTAGATGATACTATATAATCTAAATATAAGCCTTGGAAAATTCATATGATTCCCTTCAAAATTTGGAAATTCCTGCATTCAACTTCTGATCGACCATTTTTTATTTGGATGACTTTTGGTCAGAACTTATCTTTATCACATAAAACAAATGTTTCGAAATTTGGAAATTTCACAGCTATCGGATTTTGAAAATTAATTTTTTGATCTCGTTTTACGGTTGATATTTGGAGCTATATATACAAAAAAAAAAATTAAAAGAAATATAAAAAAATTCTGAGAATTTTAAAATTTAAACTATCCTTGCAGGCAAAACCTATGTTAAATTTTCGCTAAATTTTTTATACAATATCTGTAACTGATCTTGATAGATGCTGAAATATTCAAGCTGGTGTTTTTGTTTTCAAAGATATGCATTTTTGAACTTCGAAACAATTTTTTCTGTAACTCTAAATTTTAAATAAATTTAAATTGGAAAAAAATTATTTAACTAAACTA
>NW_016164550.1:5618-13525 GCF_001687245.7 Rhagoletis zephyria | reverse complement strand
GAATTATAAGTCATTCTAGAGGAGGAGGTGGACAATTTTTGAACCTTAGATTGCACGACCTAAAGGTTCTTAATAGTATCGGACCGGGGATTAAATGCAATCCGGGCAAGATGGAATTATATGCTGAGACGCACTGAGGCTTTAGGGCTGGCGGAGGAACCGCCAGAGTATAACTGCGCACTGTGCGATTCGGTTCTTAGTATCGGGTATCAACATTTTTTTTTTTAGTTTTAAATAAAACACTTAAAACAGAACTGGATGTCGAAATATTTATTATTACCCGAAATAACACCAATTTGACCTTCCAAATGGACCACTTAAATCGGCCAACATTTGAATGAAATTATTTAAAAAAAGTAAATGTCGGAGAATGTTCTTTCGAGTAAAAATAAAGATCTAGATATCCTGTTCTGTTCTAAGTGTTTTAATTAACATCAAAAAAGGTGTAGATGGATCACTATATATATATATTCACATATACACTATATAATATATATACACTCTATATATATATTCACATATATAGAAATTTCACAGCTTATCGGATTTTGAAAATTAATTTTTTGATCTCGTTTTACGGTTGATATTTGGAGCTATATAACAAAAAAAAAATTAAAAGAAATATAAAAAAATTCTGAGAATTTTAAAATTTAAACTATCCTTGCAGGCAAAACCTATGTTAAATTTTCGCTTAATTTTTTATACAATATCTGTAACTGATCTTGATAGATGCTGAAATATTCAAGCTGGTGTTTTTGTTTTCAAAGATGTGCATTTTTGAACTTCGAAACAATTTTACTTGTAAACTCTAAATTTTAAAAAAATTTAAATTGGAAAAAAATTATTTAACTAAACTATATGTAGAGTTTGCAAAAAAATTAGTTTCAAAGTTAAAAAATTTAAGAAATTCGAACAAAAAATTTGTAAAAATTTTGCTTTTTAATTTTTTAATTTAATTCTGTAAATTGTTTAGTTATTCGATTTCTTGGTTATACATATCACCGTTAAAACAAGACTAGAACCATTTTTAAAGCTGTTATAATTTTAAAGACTTTCAAAAAGTAAACTTATATATATGTATATGAACTTAGTTGGGATTATGCTGGAAATGTTTCACATTGTTCGAATAACAAAATAAAAGAGCATATTTTTTTTAATGCAGCCACAAAAAATTTACGAGTTCGCTAATAAAAATGTAGAAAATTTACAACTTTCAGCTCTAAATGCACATCAAGTACAATCCATTACTTCAAAGAGTCTAAACATAGGAGTACCAAAAAGTGAAAGAACAAAAAAATAATACAAACAAAACAAAGGCAAGAAAAAGGTAAAAGACATTCTCTGTCGATTCGTAAAAAGTTGTAGAAGCATAAACAAAGATACAAATGTAATTGAAAGAACGTAAATCCCAAAAGTCAAACCAACACCACAATGCCAAAATAAAAAAATGAAAACTGCACAAGAACACAACAGAGAACGCTAGACAATGCTGGTTGAAAAAAAAAAACAATCAAATCAAACAAAGCACGTAGAAATAAAAAGAAAACACAAAACAGAAATAGAAACAGAAACATTACTGTAGAAGATGGTTCCAGTTGAACAAGTATGTACACAACTATACTATCTTGCAACAGCAAAAACAACAACAACAACGCTATGCGCAACAAGCCATGCCACGCCATCCATACGATACGCAGACATACCGACGTTGAGTTGGTAAGATGAGTAAAGAGCGGGTATACACTTGTTACAACATTGGCAATGAAGGCAAATGTAAGGAAAATCCGCTCTAGCAGCAACGTAAGCGGCCGAAGGTGATGGCTGTGCCTGTGGTTGCGGTGGCAACAGCGATATCATAGATGACGAAGTTTGGAGATGAGGGGAGCATACAATAAGGGATTGTAGAAAGAAAGAAGTACTACAAAATTTATGATTAAACATTACTCAGCAAAGACAGAAGACTAAGATAAAAACAAAGCAGAGAGTGGAATGGTGATAGTAGGTTGGAAGACCGTGTTTTCTGAGCTCGGGGAAGGGACGAAGAAAGAGAGAGGTGATAATAAAATTTGAAGTACCAGAAGAATATATAAATGTACGTATATATATCAATAGTATTGTACATAGACAATGGGCGTTGGGTAATAAGGAATACATGAATCCAGCTACAGAAGTATGCTCGAGTGTATGCATGGGTTGGATGTGGTTTACAGAAAAAAAAATAATAATAATCGAGAAAATGAATAAACCAACAGGCGAATTGGACGAAAGTTAGTAAGGAGAAAACAAATAAAAATGGCAAACAACCTCCAAAAAAGAAAAAACAAGCAACAGATAGAAATACATAATGGCCCTGACAGAACGTTGCTTTAGTAAGTACACCGAGTGCATGTAGGTGTGAGCTATGGAGGTATGCAATGCGCATAGCAAAAGAACTAAAGTGACGAATACTTTGCGGTAGATGTAGGCGAATGAAGAGCAGAGGAACACATGAAATTACCTAGGAAACAGCGCAAACCGTGTACCAGCAAAAGCCAGAAACACCACCCAGTGCGGGTGGCAGTCGGTGAAGCAACGCAATTGTGGCGCAAATACGAGACAAGCATACAGTTTGGCGCCATAGACAAACCGACCGCACGGAACTTTTGGAATATACTACAGGCAATACAAAAAATAAAAAAAAAACCAAAAAAAACAAACAAATACAGAAATAAGGAAAAACTGAAAAAAAAAAACAAAAAGTACAAGCGTAAACAAAGTGTGTGCGTTCGTTCGTTCGTTCGCATTGTAGTAGTAAGTGGACGCATGTGTTCAAGGGCGCGTAGAGACAATCTGTTAGTGTGGAATGGTTGAAAAGATTTGAATTGGCAGTGCGGGTCATAGAGGTCACAAACACAGAGTGGGTGACAAGCAAATGTAAGAAGTAACAAAAAAGAAGAAATAAAAAGAAAAAAATTGGAAATTCAAAAACAAATGCAAAAAGAGTAAACATAAGCTGCGAAACAAGTTTATAAGCAAGAAACAGCCACTTGGAGCTTGGGGTGCCTAGTAAAAACTGTGGCGAAGGGGTAATTAAATTTTATGTGAGCTGATGGAGGAAAGTGTAAGAGTGTGCGAGAGGGTAGGTTGATAGACGAAATGAACTTTCAATAGCTTGACGGGTTTAGCGACTCTCGCACACCGGAGGTTTGTTCGAATGGATGATACGGGGCGTGAGTGGCGATGCAGTAGGTTTCAGAGCAACGGTAATTGAGAGTGCCGATTTGTTTTTCACGATACTAAGTGTGGATTGAAGCGAGTCACTGATGTTGATGTGTCATTCCTGATTAGTGTGTGATGTTAAGGAAGTAATGCAAGCCGTTTTTATTAGCATATTGAGACAAATATTACGATTATAATTTGAGTAAATAAAGAAACGATAGTATATGTAACATTAGTTGCTTAGGAAACTAGAACGTAAAAAGTATGAAAGGCCTAAAGTGTGGATAGTTTAGAAGTTCATAAAAAATTAAAGCGAGCAGAAGAAAAAAAAAATTAATTACTATAAAGAAGGGTATTCTTTAAATTTTTGAGCTATGAAGCTATCCAGCTATTCAAGATTTGAAAATTAACAAGATATAACTGTGGCCTTTACTTGCTCCAAAACATTTCCAAATAAAATTGGAAGTACTACTTTTATTGTTGGTGAACACCCACATTATTATTTGAGGGAGTATTCACGCTTTTTAGAGTAAGACATGAAAAATCCCAAAGTCTGTGGAGATCAAAGAGGTGACTGTAGCTTGTTTCTTGTACGTAGCAGGTGCTTTGGATAACGCGTAACTATTTCTATAAGACAATTTTGTCACGAAATACGGGATTAACGCTACCACATGCCATGGCATGGATAGTGTCTGTTAAGTCCGGTAGCACTACCAATTGTAACGTGTCTAAAAAATTTAAATCGTGCTTTATCAGCACAAGGATACCCGAAAGTGTAAGTTGGCAAGATGGATGTAGTACACCATTTACAAAACCATCCTAATAAGTATACGACGCAGCTATGTAGTAGAAGGACACAAAAATTAAGTCCACGCAGACCAAGCCCAGCAAACCCAAACAACTTGCCAGCATGGCCATCACTAGTGCAAATAGAACAACATCCCACACTCTGCTAGTGTACGTATCACTCCTCTCTGGAGTTTACTTCGTTTGGATAACGGAGCACAGTGGAAACTCCAAAGGGATTGTTAGGCCAAGGACCTTTCATTGGTTTTCCAAGGAGCTCCGTTAGACAGAATTAACACATCTGTATAAGTGGACAAATATGGAAAGCCACAAGCAGGCTAAGTCCTTCATACCGAAAATATTAGCAAGGGGAAACAAATTACTCCTTAACCTTACCAGGCTCGAAATATGAACTGTTTTAAGCTTTTTACTGACAGTGCAAATTGTGCCATGTGTAACAGGAAACAGCAGAGCACATTCGTGCCACTGTAGAATGGTATCATATTCCAGATGCTGGACAGAGCAAGCCATACTCGCACAACATATGCTTTCTTATTATACATTTACATGTAGCTCCCGACAAGTAGCCAATAATCCTTCTCAGGTCTTTTCGGCTAAGGCGCAGAAATAGCTCAGAGGCGCTTCTTCTATTTAAAAGGAGGTATGAAGCTAGGTTGTCCAAACCATTTCTGTCATACGCTATTAGGCGACAAGTTGAGAATCATCAAAATTTTTCGAAGCTATGCTGTGTATTTGTTGGACTTACCAAAAAAGTGGCAGACTGTGCGGCCGTGGTGCCATTTCGCATGCTCCAGTCTTCTAATGCTGTATGGCGCTGTTCGTGAAGATATTTATTTTGACCGAAGTACTTACTCTAAGGAGATCTAATGGAGGTAGATTTTAAACGAGAAGATTTTCGCCTGAAATATAAATAGTTCTGTGCCTATTTGTGGACATTTCTGTACTCTAGGTTCTAGTACCTCAGAATTGCCACCAACGAGTTTGGGTCCAGCGTAGTGGACCTACATAAGTATGTATACGAACAGGGCTTGGTAATCTGTGAAGATCTACATCTCGAAATGCGCCCTACCTAGTTGTGGACAAATTAAACGTTTTCTTAGAGGCATTGGAAATCCTTTTCGTCAAATATTAAGAACATTTTTTTATCATCCAATACAACATTGAACAAGAAAGTTTGAAAGTCATTCTAAAGCTTCTGTTTTTGCTCCAAAAATAATCTAGATAAGAAATGATATAGATTTGATGGAATGATTTCTGCGGCAATTCTTCAATAACAGTCACCTGATAAAGGCCAGTATGCAGCTCTTAAGAAAAGCAAAAACTTCATATAAAACGACGTACAAGAAATGGCAAAGTAATTTTCAGTTTTTAAAAAATTTACTATGCTTTCTACTACGTGTTTCTAAAGTTTTTTTGTGAAAAAAGAGCACAAGGCAACCCATGATTGCAACAGAAATATATGCCTGTTCGATTATTTCTTGAGGAAAAATTCCTTACACACACATACACACGAAATAGCGGTAATTTTTTTCTTGGCCGTTTTCTTGAGAGCTGCATACTGGCCTTTAATTTTTTCTATCAAGAAAAGGGCTTCTCAGCACGGGGTCTAGCCTTAGGAACTCGATATGTTTAGTCTTCAAAATTCGATGTGTAATTTTGTGTTCTCTTACCCATCGGATTTCCATCTATATTATACATATACTGACGTACATATATGTACATATATGCTTGAGATCAACGCAAGGAATTCCCGCCTTTTACTTTATTTGTGTAGAATCGCATCATTTCCTATCTTTACTGTGTGGATGCAGAGCATTTCCTTGATATAGTTATCCCACAAAATGGTTAAATCTTTGTATGTTTACTTGAAATAAATCTATTAAATTCACACACGCACACAGACACTAACTGCATTTTCTGACCGTTTGTACATTCATACATATGCATGTATGTACATTTTCGTCTCTGTTGGACAGAAGTGTAATAAATGAGTCTGGAATAGAAGATGAATGAGTTCTGAGTTCGAAGTTGGCGCAATGGAATCGACAAGCTAGCACAAGACAAATGGAGCAAGGTTCACAGCAATTGCGTTCAAACTATACGGTGTAGTTGTGGTATGGCAAGTGAGCAGCGGGAGACGGTGAGATGGTCTCACTTGCGCAAGGATTTCACTTTTAGTTTTGTCGTAGTTTATAGATATGTATCTTGAAATTGTAATAAAGTATGCAAACTTTTTGCAACACACTGTCGTTTGCACATCGATTAGCATATTAAATGTTAGGAATTTATTTATGCCAAAGGAAAAGTTAACCAACTGCAAATTCAGCTAAAGAAATACAATTTTTAGTCGAAAGGTCTCAACATTTTACGAACATGGAAGCTGAGGAAGTAAACTTCCAAACCCCTTCTCTTCATTGCTCAACACTGACGAAAGATAGGGCAAAATCTTTTAGAAGTTACTTTGTTGATGATCAGAGCAATCGATTTTAGGAGCATAACCACTTTAGTTTTTGACAGAGAATCAGTGAGTCCCCCAACAACTGACGGTCAACCTAACCAAGAAGAATATTTTTTTTTTATAATAAGCTAACAATTTTAGTTAACTCTTAATTATTTTGAGTAATAATATCTAAATCTAGGATGCATAGGCAGTGTTTCTAACTAAAACCAAACAAAACCGGATTACCCTTACCAAAGCTAGGCGGGACTAACCCGGACCTTTCTTCCGAGGCGAAACTCCTAGGCATTATCCCTGACTCCAAACTTACATAGAGGAAAGAGCGAATAAGGGCCTGACAGTGTGCAAGAGGGCTCTCGGGAAAAGCTGGGGGCTGTCACCATATATCATTTATGATAATGATGGTTAAAAGCCGTAAAAAGGAGTCGGCTCTGATCTGTACTAAAATGATCTTCACATTAGGCAATAATATCCCCTGCCTGATAACTGCAGTCTATTCCAGGCGGAGATCTTTGCCATACAGAGGCGGCTGTTCTTATACAGTTTCTGGCAGGGAATGAAACCAGGAGGTATTGAAAACATTAGGTTCCAAGGTATCAAGTAAAGCCGAAAGTAGTTCGAAAATGTCGGGCGTGGCTGGCTTCACTAAATCACGTCAAAACCTTTCTCTACTGGGTTCCTGGGCCCAGCAATATCGAAAGGAGTGTGTAGCTCCCTATAACCACCGATTTCTGTTCTATCAAGGAGGGCCGTAACTAATGATCTTTGGATCGATCGGGACGTCTCTGTGATCTCAAGATCTCTATGGCTGAAACTCAATAAGAGTCGTACTTTGCAATAAGGTCTCTTACCGGCGTCATAACAGTGCATTGTGCTATAATACCAATGTTCCATAAATGGCGTATATTAACAGGCGCCCTCCGCAGAAGTAGTCGGAATGAGGAAAACAAGGAATCGATTCACCGCTTCCTATGCCAATGCCCAGCTCCCCAGACGACGCATATCAAGCAGTTGGGATCTCGATGTTTCAAATTGCTGCTTCACAGACCTAATCTAAGCTTCATGTTTTTTGAATAAGAAAAACGGCAATTTTTGCTTTTTAGGTTCAAAAATTCCAAAATTTAACAAAAAAAAAATACGAAAAGTCCCGAAAAATAACAAGTAAGAAAGTCTAAGTTCGGGCGGAGCCGAACATTAAATACCCGGCGCAAGTAATAAATATATGTTTTTTCACCTTTCAGAAACCTTCCGCTAGATGGTAAGCCGGGGTGTATCAATTTTGAGTAAATTAGCGTCCTTCAATTTCGAAATATTGAAGTTTCAAGCATTTCTGAAATTTACCGTTATATGAGAAGCGGCCGTTATTTTAGTCCGATTTCAATAATTTTCAACGTTTTGCTTATATGTGGCAAGCACAATAACCACACCGAGTTTGGTACAAATT
>NW_016164550.1:0-4168 GCF_001687245.7 Rhagoletis zephyria | reverse complement strand
TAACGGGTGATTTTTTTGAGGTTAGGATTTTCATGCATTAGTATTTGACAGATCACGTGGGATTTCAGACATGGTGTCAAAGAGAAAGATGCTCAGTATGCTTTGACATTTCATCATGAATAGACTTACTAACGAGCAACGCTTGCAAATCATTGAATTTTATTACCAAAATCAGTGTTCGGTTCGAAATGTGTTTCGCGCTTTACGTCCGATTTATGGTCTACATAATCGACCAAGTGAGCAAACAATTAATGCGATTGTGACCAAGTTTCGCACTCAGTTTACTTTATTGGACATTAAACCAACCACACGAATGCGTACAGTGCGTACAGAAGAGAATATTGCGTCTGTTTCTGAGAGTGTTGCTGAAGACCGTGAAATGTCGATTCGTCGCCGTTCGCAGCAATTGGGTTTGTGTTATTCGACCACATGGAAGATTTTACGCAAAGATCTTGGTGTAAAACCGTATAAAATACAGCTCGTGCAAGAACTGAAGCCGAACGATCTGCCACAACGTCGAATTTTCAGTGAATGGGCCCTAGAAAAGTTGGCAGAAAATCCGCTTTTTTATCGACAAATTTTGTTCAGCGATGAGGCTCATTTCTGGTTGAATGGCTTCGTAAATAAGCAAAATTGCCGCATTTGGAGTGAAGAGCAACCAGAAGCCGTTCAAGAACTGCCCATGCATCCCGAAAAATGCACTGTTTGGTGTGGTTTGTACGCTGGTGGAATCATTGGACCGTATTTTTTCAAAGATGCTGTTGGACGCAACGTTACGGTGAATGGCGATCGCTATCGTTCGATGCTAACAAACTTTTTGTTGCCAAAAATGGAAGAACTGAACTTGGTTGACATGTGGTTTCAACAAGATGGCGCTACATGCCACACAGCTCGCGATTCTATGGCCATTTTGAGGGAAAACTTCGGAGAACAATTCATCTCAAGAAATGGACCGGTAAGTTGGCCACCAAGATCATGCGATTTGACGCCTTTAGACTATTTTTTGTGGGGCTACGTCAAGTCTAAAGTCTACAGAAATAAGCCAGCAACTATTCCAGCTTTGGAAGACAACATTTCCGAAGAAATTCGGGCTATTCCGGCCGAAATGCTCGAAAAAGTTGCCCAAAATTGGACTTTCCGAATGGACCACCTAAGACGCAGCCGCGGTCAACATTTAAATGAAATTATCTTCAAAAAGTAAATGTCATGGACCAATCTAACGTTTCAAATAAAGAACCGATGAGATTTTGCAAATTTTATGCGTTTTTTTTAAAAAAAAAGGTATCAAGCTCTTAAAAAATCACCCGTTATATAAAAAATTAAATTCAGATTGAATTAGAGAATTAAGGAAATTGAAATATGTATCACAATCTGGGTGTCAGACGAAATAATTTTAAAAACGTTGTATTAACGTTAACTTTTGAGGAAAAAATACATGATTTAATTTCACTTACATTAAGAGTTTGAAAATATTTTGAAGAGGGTTGAAAAAAGTCAGAATCTGGTGTTTTGGCTAGGTTTAAATAATTTGTAGTTTTACTGAAATAAATTTATACAGTTTATGCAATACCCACAAATTTCATACACTTAGCGAAGCGGATAAGGCAAACTAGAATTGTATAGAATAACTCCTTGAAGCTTTACTCAAAAAGGCTCCGAAAATGTTTATGTCTTGAAACTTTGATTAAACTATATAAATTTCTATGACTTTTTTTTTTGGTTTCGAGTGTTCCGGTTTTCTGAGTTTAAGGAGACTCTCTAAAATGTTCTGAATATTCTGTTTCTAGTTTCTAGAATAGTAGTGATTTTTTTGATACTGACAATCGCCCTATAAGTGCTGATTGCTGGTACCGTATTCTTAAAGTTCTTGCTTTTCTACCATCTTCATCAGATTTAATTATGCGCCACAGTCTACTGATTTCAAATTATAGGCTACTGGATGGTTAAATTTAAATTCGCAAACACCAAAGTTTTACCTCTCCTGGTTTCGTTTAGACTCATTGTATCACCTCGGATATGTTTGTTTTTCCATGGCAACATCTCGTCCAATTATAACCAACTCAGCACAGCAGCCACACAAACTGCTTATTAACTTCTTTATCTTTGCTGGCTGCTTTATCGAAACTGATAAAAAAAAACAAAAAAAAAATGAAAAAGTTCGAACGGGAAAAAAGGAGAGCAGTCACCAGGTCTTTTCCTTCATTGACAGGTTGAATACTTGCCAGTCTGCCTGCTTGATTGGGTTGTCTGCTCATGCGCTGTGCGCTCCCCTTCGTCGAATGTTGCTTATTAAATGCATTTCAAGCGAATTATCGTACATTTATGCGTACTTAAAATTCGGTTGTTTTTATTTCATTATACCACTTTTTCTCTGCTTGACGATTCGTACGAAAAGTTTGTTGCTTGGACCTTATAATATAAAAAATTACTGTTCTCAGTTTACGACCTCAATATATTTCAGAATACAATTCACCTTTATTAGTTACAATCTTTGTTTTTCCTTTCTTAGGGCCAGCAGCTCCACAGTTGTATGTAGTTGTATTGTGATTCTGTAGCAGGTTGTTGAATCAAGCCAGCAAAGCAAAGTAGAGGGGAGTATAGCGCTACATAGCATGCCTGTGAGTGTGCGTATAAAAAGTCACTAACTCACCAGACGAACCCCAGAATTTTTGGGCAGACAGAACATGGCTGTCCTTAATGACTTTCGTCTGTTTGCCGGAATTGAATTTATTTCACTTTTAATTCTCCTCTCATCTTGCACTTCAGCTCTTCTGCGTCTTTCTGTGCGCAATTTTATTTTGAGTTTGTTTATTTTTGTAGCTCCTCTTCAAGTGCAGTATTTTATGAAAATTGTGGCAAGCGTAATTTTTGGGTTCTTGCTGCTCCTTGTTTCTTTTCTACATCTACTCGTATGATTTAATTTATAGCTTTTGTTGGTAGGTGTGCAGTTTTTTTGGGTGATAAAAAGGTTAATTGAACAGGTTGCTGGCATGCTGAGCTCTTTTCTTTATGGCGCAAATAAATTCCAAGTTCAGCAACTTCGTCTTTATTTTGTTTTTTTCTCACTGCTCTCCATGTTAGTTAAGGATGCTGTTTATTATTACTTTTAAATTTATTTCTTTTGTGATACTTATTTGATTTATTTGGCTGATATAGAAGGCAGTTCTCTCTCCAGTTCTCTTACAACAGGGAGTATCACTTTTTCTGATATGTGGGTATACTATACATGATTCAATAATAAAAGGTTTGACAACTTGGCAGTTGTTTCACTCACACAGCTACCTATGCAAGAGTTATCAACCATTTATGCTTACTTAAGGAATTCGAGCGGAGAGTATCCAAACCAGTGACGTATGCTGAGGACATAGCCGTAGTAGTAACAGGGAAGTTCTAGATATCAGTAACGCCATCGACTAATGGGTAGCATCGAGCTGTCAATAAATTACCACAAAAGTATCTGGTAGTAGTATTGGATAGTAAGCAAAATGTTGTAGAAGGCCGGCAATGTCTGCAGCCTACCCTATCCATTGGTGATACACAGCAATAGTCAGACCAATACTACTCTATGGCGCTTTGGTGTGGTCTAATTTGACAAAGAAAAAATCTTCATACTTTGGGCCAATGGCATTACGGGAGCGTTGAGGTCTACTCCAATGGCTGCTCCACAAAAGTATCCTCAGTTTACCGAACATTGAAGTAATGGCGGAAAATCGTGCTGCTTCATCCGCAGGCAGATAGAACGCCATTGGGGCATTCAATTATAGAACTCTTGGGAAACCATTGACCGGCTGACCGCAAACAGAAGTCTGCCTATCCACACAGAAATAGAGGGCAATGAAATAGCAGCTGAGACTGCCACGAACGCTAAATGTCTGTTCAAACAATCTACATATGTGTACAAGTTCGCGAGCGGAAGACCAGTGTACCTTCTATGTCGATTTGTCGCACTGTCAAAAACAGGAATAAATTTCTTAGGGGTCTATGGACTCACAAAAAGGCTTGAAATCCTTTGTACTTTAATGCCTGAAACCGAGCTTCAACTAAGGACATTGCGTGCCGCGAGGCGAGTGTTAGCCGTGCTTGGATATTACTGCGGCCTGGAATCGACGCTGGCTCCCACCGGATAGGAATAAGCATCCACTCGTCAACGGGAGTCGTATGCATGACA
>NW_016164549.1:0-31056 GCF_001687245.7 Rhagoletis zephyria | reverse complement strand
ATCACATAACGGTTGTTTGTAACAGGCAAAACGAATCGAGATAGATATAGACAAATGTATACATAAATGAACAGAATGAAAAGAGAAATCGATTAAGCGGTGACTGTCTGTCCGTCCGTCGTCACACGATAACTAGAGTAACAATTGAGATATCTTAACGAAACTTGGTACGTGAACTTCTTTTGGGCGTGGGACGGATGGTATTGAAAATGGGCGAAATCGAACAAAGTTATAATACCCTTGTGCACAAGTGCGCTCGGGTATACAAATCATTACACAACAGGAGACAGTAAACATAATTAACGATATTTTAACAATTGCTAGGTAAAATCAATGATTCCAGTCATGTTACTACCAAATTGATTATACAGGTTAAAAAAAAGTTTCAAACTAAAAAAATTTGCACAATTACAAAAAATCAATCAAAATTCTGAGACCTCTTAAAATTCGCTTTATACATGTTTCTTAGTGAATTTACGTTACTAAGAACCTACAAAAAATGGCGCTTCGTCGGCCGTAGTTTTGTGCGAAAACGAGGGAAAACAAGTTGTATACACTTCTTTAAACCCATTTGGAGTTATGGAGTAAACTATCTCCAATTTTGTGCCTTTCAGACAGTTTTTTAAATAAAGACTTTTAAGCATGTATATAACTCATCAATGGTGGGCTTTGTGTTAGTCAAAGCTGAAAATAATATATTTTTTTAGTCAAAAAGTCCGTTGTACATTTTTCATAAAACGATCAGGTTTTGTCCAACCAAAATACAAATTTATCATTGCTATGATTATTTTTCATTAGGGAAATAAAAATTTCGACTGAACAATCATCCTCCGTATAGATAGGGCCAAGGGGAATTTATATAAGGTGGTGTTACTAGCTCAGCTGATTTTGTGTATGTGTTTCGCCGCACGTCTTCTGACAAGGCGAATTTATATAAGGTGGTGTTGTTTAATCAGCTGTGTGTAGCGTTTGATTGTCAAAATTTTATATTTTGCTAGTGAGCGAGTGAAAACGTGAGAGTGTTTGCATTTTCTGTCGCCCTTTTTCGTTCGGAGAAGAATAGCTGAAATTTGACAATCACCAGCTAAAAGCTAAAACAAAATACAGGTAATTGTTGTATTTGTTGAATCGATACCACCTTATATGAATTCGGCTTGGCTTCTGATATCAAATTGAAAAATTTTGTTTGAATTTATACACATACTCTTACAGATTTTGATAGTTTATGCCGCCAAAGCAAAAACAAAATACATGTAAATTTTTGTTTTTGTACTCCTGCTATCACCTTATATTAATTCACCTTGGATAAGGCGATTTCTTGCGTACAAAACAATCTCAGAGATGCTGCTGTATAGAAACCATTTTCTAAACAATTATAGCAGGTAATTCAATGGCAGAAAGTTAGCGTGAAAAAAAAAAAAAGCACGCTAAATCTGATCGCAGTGTCGCATGGAAGAAACAAACCTAGATCTAGATCGGGGAAAAAGGCCCTCCTTGTTCTTTAATGGTTTTATTTTTTAGTTCTTCGAAAAGTATACTGAAGTGTTTTATAACCCTCGGATTCCTTCCCAATCCAAAATAAAACAGGAGCCATAGACTATAGTTTCCAATGTAGATCAAAGCTCGTCTCCAATAACAAGCGGGTTCATTCATTCATTCATTCAGACTCATCTTTAGCACTGATGAAGTGAACTCAAGCTCAAGAATTGTATACTAAAAATCGACTGGAGCTTAACCGGCTGCTACTGACGTGGCCGAAGTTTCCCTATTATACTAACGTCTTTCAGACCTCAATTTTCCAGATCAAATATATATGTTAGATATTTGTTAATAAACTTTTTTTTAATTTAAACTGGAAATTCTATTAATTTTTAAGTGCTCATTAATGAAATAGTCATATAAATAAACTATGTATATAACAAAAAATAGGAGTTTTTAGTAATCAATGCTATTGAAGCTCAGGAAAAATGTCGAGCCTTCGGTGTCTGTCAGACTACCACATCAATCGCAAAGGCCCATTATTTCATGCTTTCTCGCAAAGGTTTATTCGCATCGGTAGCCTATTTGCATGATATCGGGAAAAACAAGTTAAGCTTCCATAAGTATCGATTCTAGTTCATAAAGCCCAAACGACTGCAAAAGTAGCAAAACCTGATGGACGTCAGCGTTCTCGGCATCGATCTGGTGCTGACCCTAGACATGACAAGTTGATCAAGAAAAATGGTCCAAAACGGTCGTAGATGATACTCGAAACTATTGTGGTATTTTTTGATTTGAAGTGAAGGGAAGTAAATCTTCCAAAAAAAATTCGACATTTCCAACAATGTTTGATATTATCGGGCCAATCGGTATGTATGAAGCTTCCAAAAGTTTTTAAAGATTTTAACAAAAACAAAATTTTTGTTACAAATAAACAGCACAACAAAAATACTTTAAAGAAATCGACAAATTTGGCTAAAACTGATATACTTAAATACGCAAATAATTAAAAGCTACAATAACGAAGTTTATTTGGCTTACCAGCGCTTTTGAATATTTCCACTGTTAAAAGTGAAATCGCATTAAAATTGACTTTAACTCATATGGATAAAAAAAAATTGACTCAACATGGCCCCATAATCTTAGCAGCTAAATAAGTGAGCGTCTTAAGTGAAAGAAGGAAACCTATATTTGACAGTAAATATTAATTACCCAGCCTCACTAATTACTAACTTTGATTTTTAATTGGCATAGAAACAATCATGTTTTATTTAATATGCTTTTGGCGAGTTTGACACCAAGGTTACTTACGCTTAGGACAAACAAAGTTGCCGTTAAGAAGCCAGACCACTTCCACTTATTCACTGGTTCATGCATATCTAACTATCTTTACACAATTAAACAAAAACACCGACGTTTTAATGCATTATTTATTCATATCACATTTAATGTAACAACAAAACTCTAATGTTCCTTTTTTTCCAATTTTCTTTTAGATCTACTGTTTTCTTCGCCATCAGCTTGCCGTTGCCGTTCGTCTGCTTCAAGCTTTCCGATCACCTTAGACATATCCTCCATTTCATCCTCCTCCAGCGCACGAAAAACTCTAACAGCCACCACTTTATTGGCCACTAAAGTCTCTATCATTTTAGTGTGATGAAATTCACGTGTGATCCTGGCGGTCACAATGCCCTTTTGCTCTTGCACCAATGTATTATCAAACATATGCAACACATTGCTTACTTTACGCAAATCATACGTTTCTTCATCAAATGCTTTGTCCAATTTGAAAGTTAAAATCGTCGGCTCCTGTTCCACATTTGCCAGTGTAATCAAATTGTGCGTACTTTCGATTTTGTGCAGCAGAACAATCGGTTGCTGTGAATTGCCCATTTTCCTTTGGACCAAACCCATGCCGAGCTCCTTTAGATAAGCATCGTAGTTATCGCTACTCACGAGCTTGTACTGCTTGCCCTCCCAACAATTTATTTTCTTTATCATTTTTTTTTTATATACGGAAAATTTCCAAAATGTTACAGAATTTGTATGTAAATATTTACAAACGATTTCTGGTATAATGACTTTTTAATGCCATGATCATAGCATGATCAGAATAATTTTGTTTGAAAGCAACAGATGAATTCAGTGTTCCGTAAACGAAAACATTACTAATTGTAATCGTAAATGCATGGGTACATATGTACATAATATGTATTATAGAAGTATTTACAAGGCAACAATTGAAGATTAACATCTTTCATCGTTTAATCTGTTCAAAAAATACCTGGATGAAAAGTTTGGGAAGAAGGTTCCGAAATTAAGAACAAAAAACTCCGTTACTTTTTCCGGTTCTCCCGATAGCACCAAGGTCTATTCCTAGAAAGAACTCAAGGCTTATTAAAAACCATCATTTTAAAATTGTTTTGAAGATTTGCAAAACATTGGAATTTTAATAACTAAAGTGCTAAAAAAAACAAGTAATTTTTAGCAAAAAAAAAAAAAGACTTAAAAAAAATATATATATCTATATATAGTTCATGATCCGATGATCGGATCTAAACCAGATTAGTATGGGACCACCTCTCCGATGCAAAAATAATTGTCGAAATCGGTCGACGTGGTCCAAAGTTGTGCGGTAACATACATAAAAAAAAATATTCCGACGAACTGATGACCTCCTCCTTTTTTGGAAGTCGGTTAAAAATGAAATCTTGGAACGTTGTGGTTTAATTAATAAATTCCTAGCAATTTTCTAAACGATGGCAAGGATGCGCCTAAAAGATGCAGCGATTTCTTTCTCAAGTTACATACCTGATGACAGTACGGATGGAAATTGTAATAACGAGGTTTTAGTTTTTTAAACTATAATTTTATTTATTACAAGCTTTTATTTTGTTTCACCTGTGTGTAACGAAATACCTTGAAGTAAATGTTTAACCAACTTGCCGATGAGCTAGATAATTGAATATTCAAACTTAGCAATGCAATTTTAAACTCCAATTCATTCGCTAGGTGGCGCAGAAGTCGAGATATTACTTCAAAGGAAAGAAGTAACTCCAGCAAAAATTTAGCCGTTTAGTTGTGCGGAGGTTAGTTTTTCTCTATTTCATTAATCACAAGGTCGGAAAAATAGGCAAAAAAAAATTAGTTTTAAGCGTTTAGATAAGCACTAAAACATGGGTAAATATGGTTACAAATAGGCTTGAAAAATGAAAAAAAAAACGAAGGACGTAAAGTCCCTATGCGTGGAAGAAGTGAAACTAAGTCCTATCTTAACCTTAATTTTAAACGTAGCCTTAATCTTAATCGATATATTTTCTTTTATCTTTACATTCATCTTTACAGGTAGCTTATCTTTAAATTTATATTATCTTTATCCTAAACTTCATCCTTATATTTATTTTTACCCTCATCTTAATCTATATCTTTATTTTACTTTAATCTCTCTCTATCTCTATCCCTATCTCTGTCTCTATCTCAATTTCTATTTCTATTTCTATTTCTNCCTATCTCTGTCTCTATCTCAATTTCTATCTCTATCTCTATCTCTATATCTATCTCAGAACGCAGTAAGTGGTGGGGTCCGCCTCAAACAAAAAAATTAATGTCTACACATTGACCTGTTACTTTTACTTGTAAGTTTCACTGACAGACGAAATCTTAACTGTAGGTGCAATAGGTATGTATTGAAGGCATAGTTAGTACCTCGGAGAAAGGAGTAAAATCATCATACAGAACTCGAAACAAAGATGACTTTTGCCGGAGATATTTTTGTGTGAAAATTTAAATCTAATTTTTAATATTTTTATTGCGCTTTGTACCACGATTGTTTATTAGGAAAAATTGAAAAAGCAACAAAGTCTAAGCGGTAGAAGTTATAGCACTATTTCGGAGATCACCACATCTCCTCATCAGACTTCTTTTTCTAGACTTCAGCAGGGATCGAACCTGCGAATTCGATGTTCAAAGTCAGAAGCGTTAACCACTGAGCTATGTACATCCCGTAAACTCTTGTTGCTAATTCATTTTCCTTATTCAACCAACTACTATCAAGTGCAGCTGATTTGCCGCTATTTAAATCTAATTATTTGCTAATGAAGAACATAAAACACAAATATCACACACAAAAAATCGCTACACCGAAAACACTAAAAACTATGTTAAATTAATTTCAAATATATCATTTTTCTGCCCATAAATTTCGCATTCAACAAAAAATGCACGAAAATTTATTAATTTCGCCCGTGCTGAATGTGGCAAGATAAATTAAATTTGTAAATGATTTTAATGCAAAAAAGGCGAATAAATACATAGCTAGAGACGAACACGACGACGGTGACCACACACTTTACACCTGTTCTCAATCAGCAACGATTCTAATGCATAAAATAAAGTACATATAAATATTAATTGATAATTATAAAAACGTCGCAGATTTGTTAAGAAATGTATACGTATATGTTTTTATAAATTTATATTTACTCGAGCAAATTAGCTCAGCGACAAATTAGCACGACAACAATGGCTGCTAATAAATTTTTAGGTTTTGTATTTGCATTTTCAAAAGTGCAATTCACCTCATACATATGTATGTATGTATATTTAGAAGAAAATCTCGTACAAATCTCCTTTGAGTGAATTAAATGTTTGCACGTCAATGCAAATGGAAAGTAAATTTCAGAAATTTATTGCAAACGAAAGTGAAAGAGCTTTTGTATAGAAACACAAACGTAAATGGGTGTTGCTAAAAATAAAAATGCACCATAAATATTTAAAAATGCTATCCGCATTTCGTGGATCTGAATGATTCGTTTTGTTTTGTTTCGACTTGAATGAAAATGCCAACGATTGTTGTGTCTGGGAATTCGAATGAAAATAGAACTAAAATGAAAAGCGATCATATGTGTAGATTAGCTTGCGGTATGTATAAGTAATTAAAAAACAAAAAAAGCTAATTAAAATGACCCAAAATTGTAAAAAATGATTGATTTTTATAATATACATACATGCATATATTAAAATTTAATCGTAGCAATTGAACTTTTGATTTCTTCGATCATAAGGCAGCATGAAGCAAAAAATGAAAATTCAACTACAACGGAAAAAATAACGAGTGAATGAAGATAACTTCTAAAGCCAATTTTAAATTCAAATATCTCAAAAACCAATGCTTGGATTTGTTTTTTTTTTAATTTAATTGTAACATTTTACTCCAGAACGAGAACTAGAATAATTGTGAATTATTTATAACTATGTCGTCGGAACTTAAACAACAGCGAAAGATATTTTTTAACATATGGGGCGATTCACGTTAAATGTCCCAGGCGCGCTAAGCGGTGCAAAATAAGTTACTTTTTGACTACTTGTAAAGCAGACAAAAAATCAGAAAAGAAATTCGAAAGCTATGATTTTTATAGATTTTTGTAGGGGCTGTCCGATGATGCGATGCGTTTTCCAAAATTTTCCCAATTTTCATTAAGAAAGTTCGAAAGGAAAATTTATTTGTGATTTTTCTCAATGATCATTTTCACACATGCGTGGGGCGTTTTCGAACTAGCTGCCGAGATAGGTCGATCTTCCATTGAGGTGACGATATGTATATTTAACCAAAGCATGCTTTTAAAAGAAATATGTTAACTAGAAGTAACTAAACTCTTTTCTCAGTGTATCACGGTGTCGGTGACTGCGTGCCACTACAACTTCAGACAACACTCTCTGCTCGCAGAAAGGCGTCTGTCTGCTATCCTGTGGAGTCTAGTTGTAGACCGGCGTCCGCTCTCAAGGCTATTGCTTTTGCCCGATATTAATCCCTCAAAACAGCTATTGAAGAAAAAGAAGAGCCAAGAGAATGAGAAAAAATTCTGTGGCACACTCATTTTGAGCCGGCCACCTCCAAGACTACAAGAGCGCTGATGGTGTGCAAATGTCTGGCGGGAAAATCCTGAGGATGTACCCTAAAGGATCCAAAGATGAATGTACACCATGATAGTTAGTACGACCAATAGTAATTTAAGGGGTAATTAGTGCCCCATAGATGGCATGTGTTTGCATCACGGGGGCTATGCGCACGTGTCCGACGGCTGCGCAGGAGGTAATTGAAATTGAGCCACTGCGTCTTACAGTTAAACGGGCAGCAAAGCGAACTCTCCTAAATCTCACGAGAGAGGGCTTTGTAGTAGTTCTCGAAAGCAGGTTTACGATTGATATATGCAGCAAGGCGTGCTGAAGTACCTCTATTATGGAGAGACTCGTCTAGGGGAGCACACTACAGTGGTATACATACAGACAACCTAAAGGGATGCTGGTTACTAATCAACCTACACAGGTGAGGCTAATTATTACAGGTTTTTTCTTACGGGTTATGGTAAGCGAAGAGGCCAATTGCACAAACTAGAAATTTGGTCAAGCGATTTTTTTTGGTTTTGGGAATCTGCCAAAGAGACATCTTTGCCGCTCCTCCTAATGTGTGAGGCGAAGATAAAATTACATACCCTCGGGATTTATTCTGAAATGTAAACGTATAGGGAGTTCACAAGGAGATGTTTACTGTCGTATTGTTATACTACCGTTACCGTTAATTTTTTATAATTTTTATTTTGTCGCATTTGCTTCCATATAAGGAATGAATAGTATTTATTTTTATATAGAAGAAACCCGCAACACCTTCGGCGAAAAAAATTCTAAAAAATTAATGGTAATTTTTGACCACTTGAAACTTGCACATTGTTTCACAAAAATTTAAAGGGCTATAAAACTGTGTACTAAAAAAATTCTAAAACTTCTGAGAAAAGTTTTCTAAGGTTTATATAGGTTTTGTAGTTCAATTTAAAAATCCTAAAAATAAATATATATCTAAACATGAGTGACAAACAATATCACTTTGAAATGGGGCTGCTATTGAATAGGCCAATACTGTACATAAAGCGTTAAGGATTTTAAGAGAAAAAAATCGAAAAAATGAGTATTGTCTTTGAATAGCAAAAACCGTCCACACAATGTATAAGCAGTAAACAGTGGACTCCAACAAAACCAAATAAAAAATAAACATTTTTACTACAAAATGCAAAAAAGAAATTGCATCGAACGAAAATCAAAACACTAAAAGTAAAAGCAAATAATAAATAAATAGAAAAACAATTACAAAATTTATGTTCACGTTCGTTGTAAGTGCTAATCACAATGTCAGCACGCTCATACGTTTTTTTTTTCCTTATATAATTATAATTCAATTGCGCATGCAAATATTAATGTATTTATGTTTTAAAAATAGTTACAGCGTAAAAGCGCCTTTGTGGGCCAATGCTTGTGGCATTTCGTGTCAATTTGCGAGATATTGTCGATTGATTAAATGCACTGCACGCACAAATATGGCAATTTATGTCAGTAATCAATAATAGAAAAACAAGGAGTGCATGAGCAATAACTATATGCAACCTTGCGCTAGCGGAGGAAAGAAAATAAAACCTGGCAAGCTGCTGAAAATGTCCAGTTGAATTTTGTCATTAATGACAGTGCAACAGTTCACGAATATTTAAATCATGATCGAATTTTCAAGAATATTTTTTTTTAATAAAGATGGCCCTCCACAAGTCGTTTAGAAACTTCACATTATTTTATATATGGATTTTGTTAACGACATCGCGCGTGACGAATGCATCTCCAATTCTCAAATTATTTTACCACGTAGTATAATAATATAGCCGTTTTTTTTTGTTAAAAATTATGAACGGATTTCAAACAAATGTGAACAGTAAAAATAAAATAATAATAATAAATATTCCACAGACCCATGGCACGGACCTAGGCTATGTTTTAATCCACTGGCGCTAGATGTGAGATATTCAGAAAATCCGAATTTAGCTGTGATTAGAAACACTTCTACATACGTACAGACTGTGTGATTAACAAAGACCAATACAGGGTGCTCAATGACCTTGAAATTGAGCTTCCAGATCGCTGTGAAACTGGCAAAAATATTGGCGATTTTTATAAAAAGCTACTGTTGCCATGGAAACTGAAGCTTGTGCGATTTTTTTTAGATAATTTAAGTTTGAAATGTTCTTAGAATACTTAACCAATTGTTTGATTAAATATGTACACAATACTTCTAGAGTAAAATATTAGCGTCATGAGCATCCTCTAAATTTGTAGATAGAAACGTGAGGTTTGGTACCAGCACCTCTTTCGGTAAGAGGAAAAATTTTGGAAGGTGCCCCACACCCTATCTTCGAATATGTTTTTTTTTTGGGCCACTCTAATGTACATATATAATACCTTCAGCAATTCTACTTAAGTGCATTATTTACAAGTTCATTTACGGCATTGATATCCAAAAACTTCCATAGCAGTTTAGCGGTTCAATTTCGCTCAGCTAAACGTCAAAACAATGATAAACCGCAGCTCTAAAGTTCATTGTAATTTCTGAAAATAAAAGACCAAATAACCTCCGTGTAAATATTTGTAGCACATTTATATAAACTAGCACATTTAAAAAAACAACTACAAAAAATCACCGACAACCACAAACAAGAGCGGAAATTCGCGCAAAAAGAATAATTAGTAAAATTCAAATAAGTAACAAAAAAAGTTTAAAAGAATCAGAAAATCGCACAGCAACGGCAGCTGACAACGCCATTAAGCATTCAACCAACTTAAAATAAAAACACTAAAATAAAAACGCAAAAACTGGAAAGTGAATGCGTCACACTAACAACACCCACAACCGCAGTCAAACAGCCGCAAAACTAAAGCGAATGCAATGAAGAGAGATGTACGCAAAAGAGGAGAAGAGGTGTGTCAGCGCCATACAAAAATACTAAGGCGTTAAGAGGCTGGTGCTATTGGATGGAACAAAACATTCAATATGAATTGCAGCTTGAATGAAAACGATGGGCAGCATTTAGATGGAATTTTGGTTTTACAGTTGGAGCAATGCAAAAAATGGGACTCGATCAACTGGAATCTCTCATTTAAGTTGCGCTTATGAGTAAATAATGGCTAGAAGAGTGCAATGTTATATTTAATTCGTGTGCTTTCAAATAGCGCATTTCGCAAGGCCGACTACTTAGCTATATACGAGTAAATACAGCTTCGAGCAACTGTTCAGAAACGTTGTATAGAAAATGCGTTTAAATTCGAAAACACAAACTAAATGTATGCACAGAGAATCTTCATGCGAATTATTTCGCATTTTTTTAGATTTTAGCATACATTTCGTAGTCCAAAAAAAAAAAAGAAATACCACTGATTTGTGGCTGCATGCCATAGCAAGGAATTGGCTTGACATAACAAACTTGAAAAAAAAATCAATACATTATAATAGAAATCCACACTTAAAGCTCAGTTATGCGAGACTTGACCTGATTTGAAAATTGTATATCTGGCAAATGAGCAGCGCGTGTATACAGTTACCCGAACTTAGTTTAGAAACTTGGAGAACTATAGATTTTGGATTTCTAATTTAAATATCTAAGTGCGAAGAGAGTCGTGAGAGAATGATACTGCCCTAACCTTTTTTTTATATATATTTTTAATAAAATTCCTACAGATATGCCACACAAATATGATTTTTTGTATAAATTAAATTCATCTGGCAATCGAAAAACAAACTTTCAAATAAAGACAAAAAATAAAATGTAAACAATCACAATTTGGTTCGCT
This sequence comes from Rhagoletis zephyria, assembly GCF_001687245.7. Lineage (NCBI taxonomy): Eukaryota > Metazoa > Arthropoda > Insecta > Diptera > Tephritidae > Rhagoletis > Rhagoletis zephyria. Next base: position 19,917 of record NW_016164549.1, on the reverse strand, counting down.
TGAATACATTTATTTCAATTGTGATTTTTATTAAATTTTAACACAAACAAATTAAACTAAGATTTTGGTTGTACAAATACAAAAGCTGAGTATCAAGAAAACGAGAAAACGCAGTAGTGGAAACGGAGAGTAATCGTTTCTAAGTTTCTAGGCAAATCAAGTCAAGTCTAAGTCCTGCATAACCCGCTTTTTATGCTGATAAAATTTTTCAGGCAAAAATAGAATAAAACATTACAAGTTAAGGTGGTCATTCGCAAACAGTTACGCCTTTTTTCATTGTTTCTTTGTTTAAACTTTTTTTCATGTCGATTATCGAATAACCTGAGTCGAGACAAATATTTTTATATGCAGTAGTTAAAATATATCAAAGAAAAACCGTTCGTAAAATAAAACAAAACGACTTACAATAATAAAAAAAAAAAACAACTTTGTGGGTGGCTTATTTATTTGGATCGTATAATGTGTTTTTTGATTTTTAGTTTTTACCACCAAAAACAAATTTAAGAAGGTGGGACAAAAAAATGGCACTTCGTTTGGAAATTACCCACATGCAAGTAGAGAGTATTTGTTTGTATGTACTTAAAGAGTCTGAATACTGTCGAGCGAAAAGTTCCCATTCGTAAATTGTCTATTAAACCACAGCTTACTGTCACTCTAACTTGCCCATTCAGATTATATACATACATACATATACATATATGACTACATACGTGTATGTATTTATGAAAATTGAATTGTATTATGACCGTGCATGGTCATTCTATTTTTAGTTGACGAGGTTTAATCAGTAAATTGCCAAACCGAAATGCAAATAATTTTTTTTTTTGTTTTTTTGCATTTGTGTGCGTATGACAATAAGGAAAAGGCACCAACACGTCAATCTGAGGTATGACTGTCTGACCAGTTATAACGACAGGTTCCAATCTGCTTGAATTTTCATATTTGGTGTTTTTTTTTTTAGTATTTTTCCACTGCACAGCGCCACTTTGTCCGATAAACAATCTGCGGCGAAATTTATGCATGAAGCAATGTGCTCAATGTTTTCAGAGGCAAAAGTTAAAAAAAGACGAGACACAAGAAAGTAATTTTATGCTAAATATAGCACACTGATTATACAGTTTATTTTTGTAGCAACAAAGGCTCATTTAAATTGTGTAAAAAAAAACTGCGAAAGAGAAAGAGCGTGAGGCGTGTAGTATGATAAGTTTACAAAAAGGGAAATAAAATGCTTTCAGAACTGAGAGTGCAAGTGGGGGAAAAGACGCAAATACCCACAAAAAACGACTAACGACTTGCAGTTCATACAAAATATTTAATTACCGTTAAGAGACGTCGGCCCTCACGTGATCAATGCACTATTTTTACATGACGCTTTAGTAGACCGACCGACGCACCTCTAGATTTGCACGCGAAATCGCAGGTTAATTGCATTTTATATTTTCAGCCATAAAATTGTACTGCTTGCTACCAGTGGCGGCTCAGCCTCGCCCAGTGTTTGTCGCTTATTACATATGTATAATAAAATTGTTTATACATCGGTGTTAATGCTCTTTAAATTGCACGCAATTAGTAACACGCTTAACGGTGTAAGGAATTGAGCGTGATTTGTAAGAATTCGCAACGCTTACGACAAATATATCGATTACATTATAAAAATACAACGATGATTATATCAAGGAGTACGTCGATATTTAAATATATCGTACGTAACATCTATCAAAAAATATCGATATATCAACAATAATGCCGATAAGAGCAAGACGAATACGAATATGGCCACGAAGGCAATCACGAATAGTTACGAAAACCAACACGATGACGGATACGAAGACGAAAACGGAAACGAAAGTGAGGACCACGACGAAACCGAAGACAAACGAATATGAACAGGAAGCGAAGAAGGCAAACACGAGACGAAGGCGAATACCAACACGGAGACGAAGGTAAAGATGAATAAGAATAACATCATGACGACGAAGATGAATGCAAAGAAGAAAATAAACACGAAGACGAAAGTGAAGACGAAAAAGAAAAAGACGACGACCGGGTTAGGTGAGCAACATACAATCGCATCTTCAACTTAAACTTCATCTTCACCTTCATCTTCATCTTCATATTCACCTTCATCTTCATCTTTATGTTTATGTTTATGTTTATGTTTATGTTTATCTTCATCTTCATCTTCATCGTCATCTTCATCGTCATCTTCATCTTCATCTTCATCTTCATCTTCATCTTCATCTTCATCTTCATCTTCATCTTCATCTTCATCTTCATCGTCATCGTCATCTTCATCTCCATCATCATCTTCATCTTCATCGTCATCGTCATCGTCATCTTCATCTTCATCGTCATCGTCATCTTCATCTTCTTCTTCATCTTCATCTTCATCGTCATCTTCATCTTCATCTTCATCTTCATCTTCATCTTCATCTTCATCTTCATCTTCATCTTCCTCTTTCTCTTCTCATTCCCCCTTTACAGTGGCGCTAAACCTTCAACCGTCGCGCCTGCTATCCGCGCAGTCGCCCATTCTCCGCGGCGTTAAGAAGCTTCAATAATATTCTTCTCCTTCGTCGTAATAACCACATCAGCGGCTATATGATTATAAAGCTCACCTGCCGCTTCTATTTTGTGCCAACTAATTCTACTACTTTGTCCATTTGGTTTGTGTCGTAGAGAAAAGACCGTAGGAAATTGGTCTGGCGGTGAACGAGGACAAGACAATGTACCTTCTAGCAGTAGTTAAGGACTAAGTAAATATAGTATCCAAACAGACAAACGGTTGTACTACCAAAGAAGCAGTTTATGGAAATTTTTTAGTTGATCGGACATTTTTGAGAATATCATAGAGTAGTAACTGACAACAAACGTCAAATGAATGGTCAGGAATTTTTGAAAATATATATGTAGTATTTTTGAGTTTCTTCTTTTCGGGAAACAGGCATATTCAAAAACAATAACGCTTAGGACCAGTGAGACCAGAAAATATTCTGGGTCATAAAATAACTAATTTTCACCCGAAATAATACTTGAGTTTTCAAAGAATACGTATATACATACGATACAATATATTTTTATTTATGTATCTACACTTCGTTATGAATATAATTGTACGCACATATTACTCATGTGCATTCATTGACTTGGGTAGTAAACGTAAATATCTTCTAAAAACCTTCACCTGTTACTTATCTGAAAACTTGAATGAGTATAACAATATAGATTTCGTCAGATGCATTAATACATTTCTGATCGCTGACCTCAAAAACAGAAATAATCCATTAGCTTTATTTTCGCAAGTGAAAAAAAGTAAACGATTTACATAACTAAATTGCGGTGTGAGTGATACAACCTATAATTGCAGCAATTTTAAAATTTTGTATTTGAAATATTCACGGTCAAGCTTAAATGCACATATACATACATGTATGTATACAGGTGTGCAGTATTTATTTACATGTGTTTATATAAGCAATTTATTGAACCGCAAAGTGTAGCAAGGATGTGCAGCAAGCTACATCCATACATATTTAACAAAAGTGATTGACGTATGTCGCTCCGTTACTTCAACAGATCGTTGGCTGAGTGGAAGATCGACCTATCTCGGCAGCCAGTTCGAAAACATTCTATCTCAAAAAACTTTTCAAGAACGCCCTATTTCAGAATTCGTTTCAAAAACGCCCTATCTCAGCTGCCGATTCAAAAACGCCCTATATCAGAATATTTTCAATACATTTTGAAGTGAGATAGGGCGTTTTTGAACCGAATTTTGAGATAGGGTGTTTTTCAATAAAATTCTGAAATAGGGCGTTCTTGAAAAGTTTTTTGAGATAGAGCGTTTTCGAACTGGCAGCCGAGATAGGTCGATCTTCCACTCAGCCATCGAGATAGTGTCGTAATCTAACAAATACAAAAATTGTGTTAAGTATGCAGAAAATATTGCTACCACTTCTTGTATATGGTAGTAAAAATTGCATAACTGTATCGATTAACAGTATCTCAATAAAAAAAATATGTATTCATTTTTACTATGGGAGTATGTACATATATGTAAATTCAAAATTTTAAAGACATTTTTCTCGAGTTTTGCTTTTCTGAGTTATGACACTATTGAAGTAAATGAGCGATGTGTTATGCATATGCGAATATTAGTCCAAATTAAATAAATTTGGTATTATATGAAAGAGGACTGGAATAGCTTTTAAACAGAAATAACGAACGATCTCAATTTATATTTTTTTTTTATAATTTAATACTAAAGAAATTCATATATACAAAAGTTTGTTAACGTTTTTATTGAAATACTTTTCAATATGTGATACCAAACTTGTTTAATTTGGATAAGCGGTTTGTTTATTATCCGGAAAGGACTTTTATTTCGGAATAATATTCGCAACAACCCTGATATGTACATACACTGTTTGTATTGTTGCACCATTTAACTTTAGCTGGGAATTCATATAATAATTGACAAAACATGTTTGCTTTCAAGGCTAAGCAAATACGAAGGTTATTCATATGGACAGTCGAGTCGAAAAATAAAATAACTTTCAACAAAAAAAAAATTAACAGATAAACTGCTTGCACTATCCTTAGCGTTGGCAGATGAATAAATAAAGGTTGCTGTAATGTAAGTACATATACATATATTATACATATGTACATACATACATACATGGGCAATTCCATGGTAACTCACATTAGAGTTAAACGCGTATTATTCTATCATGTTCGATATTCGCGAGGCCAGTTAATATTACTTTTTCGTTTTGGCTTTGACAATTCACAGACAGATGTCGCTAGTTGCAAAACAGAATTTTTTCGAAATTGTTCAACTGATAAGCCGCTGCTTTAGTTCATACCAGTTTATGAACATGTCCATCTAATATTATAAAACTTATTTTACATATTTTAAGACCCCCGCTTAAATATTACCGGGGTTGAAAATACATCCAAAAGTCACATTTTTTTCAATTCCGTTGATACAATTTTTAAAAATTTGTATGCAGAGCTTTTAATCTTAAATTCTTCTATCATCTGAGGTGATTTTTTAGAAAGAATATTTTTAAAAACAAATTTTATTAAAAAAAAACTCGCTTCTTCAAAAAGCTCCAGCTCACGTAAATCCTAATATTTTTTCAGAAATATTCCGCCAACGGAAGTCTAAAAATGTAATCCATTTTATATTAGTCGTCATCGATTCGCCACTTCACTGCTTGCTATGTTTGAGTTCCAGTCGCTTAACGAAAAATTTTGTATGTAAAAGCAACAACAAAGTTAGCTAGCAAGGATAGGTGATAGAGAGTTTGGGTGTACCTCATTGAGTTCGTTAGTTTCGCCACTGGCTAACTATTGGCCAATCGATGACGGGTACGAATTTGTGTTTGCACATTTTAAAACATGAATTTGAGATTCAATTACGCAATCAGAAAATAGTACAACACTGTTAGGTATTTTTGGTATTATTGAAATGATTATATTTAAAAATACTAATTTAGTATTTTTGAGATTATAACTTATCAAGTGAAAAAAGTTTGTTGATGATGGCTTTCTTTAAAAGTTGAAAACCTTTAATCAAGGCATATACCACTTTTTCATCTTTAATTGTAATAAAAGTATAGTAAATAACATAAATTTTAATATTACTATTTACTGCTTTTTTCTTGGTTCTCTTACCTTAAAATATTTTTTTTATCCGAAAAAGGGTAGCAAATTCTGAATTGCCTAGGTGTGACAAATATTAAAATCCGCCACTGCCTATGAATGTGTATACATACTTTTTATTTTTACAGATAGTTTTACGCAAGTGATGAGTAAACACTATCGACTAGTTTTTTTCGCGTTCCCATGACAGTCGTGTCTACGTAAGCGGAACGCCCCAAATTTATATCTGGCCAAGGACTGTCACTCCAGCAATGCTGCCCAAAAACTCTTTGGGGAATTTCTATGCTGTTACAACAAGAACAACTAGTTTTTTCGTGTCCATTCTTTAAGGGACGCCCTTCACCCAGCTGTTTAAAGGATGAAATCTATTTTGTTCGCGAGTGGGTTGGTTGAAAAAATCCCGGCCAGGATATTTTTAATTAAATTTAAAAAAAAAATAATTTTTTATAAATCTTGCACCTATTTTTTATTGAACAAATTACATACATATATGGTGTGTACATATGTATACTAATCGAAAGCATAAAGTCTATAGAATGTGTTAAACTGATTAGTGAAAATTACTATTATTACTTACCTGTTCATACCTGCCAACCCAATAGGTAGGCCAGGAAAAAAAATATGCCACCCAAAGTTTTTACATTCTATAGGCTTAAGACTTTCGATTGGTGTATAATTTGTTCATTCAACAAATGAGTGCAAAATTAAAAAAAAATAATTATTTTTGAATACATATTTAATAAAAAGTCTGCTGGCCCGGATTTTTTCAGCCAACACACTCACGATATATGTATTTCCTAACAGGTAAAATTTCATACAAAATAGATTTCACCCATTAAACCGATGGGTGAAGGTCGTGCCTTATTCGGATCTTAGACTAACAGCTTCTAAAGAAATCATTTCAAGGAACTCCAAATCTGTAGATTTCATTGCTGGAAATAGTGAATACTGTACCAGTAAAGCGACCTTATAAGAAGCCATCAGCGCAGCCAGAAAAACGCTGCTGCAACAAAGCAGGCGAAAGCAGAAGTTTTACCTAAATGTTGTGAGTAAACACTACCTTCGACATTTTCATTGAGTTTGGTTGCGTCCGTATATTTTATGTAAATGAATCTATCCTCCCTGACTTTTCCACGCATTACAAGCGGGCATCCAGATCAGAGATTTTACGTTAGCGGTGCGGGTAGGGTAGCAGTTGTCCAATTCTTTAGCTTAAAGGTCAGTCGCTGTCATTCTCATGGCTGCTGTTATTAGCACAAAGGCAGGTCGTTTTACCCTATTTCTTCATGTTCACTGCAGGAAATTTTTTTTTTTCAATTGTACGATAAATGTACATACATATATATAGTACATCTACATGTGTGTTTGTGTGTACGTTGTATTAAATTTTGCGTAAAAAAATCAAATATCTTTTATACACCCAATATTTCCTGCATGGCTTTTGGTTATGCCTTATTTTTTGCTACGCAATTATGTAGTTTTTTTAAAATGCAAAAAAAGATTAGAAAATATTTTGTCTAAATTTCATTCTTACTTCAAAATGATGAGCGAATATACTAAAATTATACATTTTTTTAATACCAATCCATTACCTCTAAATTGGACGCTTTTCCTCATTGTTTTCTCACAGTTTTATTAATAGCCAGCTGCCACATTCACAAAGTACCAGTCTAATTTTAGCTTTTTTAATCAACACATAATTGTACAAATTATTGCACGCTTACTCATCAACACTGACCATTTTTTACCTTCCAGCAGAAACAGGGAAGCAGTGGGAGACAACAGCCAACAAGAAAAGCCTAGCTACAGTGGTGGAAAAATAAATAGGGACACGGTATTTTAAAAAAATTTTCCTATTTTTCTTTTGTTTATTTAATATTTATTCTTTTTTTTATAAAAGTTTAGCTCATTATCTAGCACAAATCATATAAATACATATTTCAAACTTTGTGCAAAAAGTATGAAAATTCTGCAAGCTGCAGCTAAATTTTCAACTTTTTAATCAGATTTTTTGTATTTTTTTTGGGTACGTAGTTTTATAGCCCATTAAATTTTACTAGAATGAAGTGTAAGTTTAAAGTTCTTAAAAAATCGCGTTGATTTTTGATAATTTTTATTCTGAGTGTATTACGCATTTTTTTCCATAAAAAAAAATTTCGAAAATACTTTGTATGGACGAAAATGCGTTAGAAAAAATTGCCAAAAATCAACGCGATTTTTTAGCATCTTAAAATTTACACTTCATTCCACTAAAATTTATTGGGCTATAAAACGGCATTCTCGAAAAAAAATCTCATTAAAAAGTTGCAAATTTAGATGCAATTTTGCAGTTTTAATAATTTTTACATAAAGTTTGAAATATGAATTTATATGGGTTTTGATACATAATGAGCTATACGTTTATAAAAAAATAATTATTATATTTCGACAAGTTTTGACTATTTTTCCTTTGGTTGTAAAATTCGTTCACAGAAGAAATCTTTGGATATCAAACTTCACAAAAACCTGAAAATTTTTTAAAATTAAATCCTCCATTTTGGATTTTTATGAAAAGTTAATGAACATTAAACAAAAAATAAAAAAATGGTAAACACTTTACAAAATGTCGCGTTTCTATTATTTTGGCAATAGGTGTATATGTATTACCTTCCCAGAGCCAGCAACAATTTCGATCATCACCAATGTTTATTGTCATCAACGTGGATGTCGCGGCCATCACCAGGGACACACACACACACACACACATATGCACTCGGCGGTAAATTAACCTTCGCACTGATTCTAATTGTGATTTGTGGGTGAATGCGAATGGCAAATGGCGAATTTGTTTCGTCTCACTTAAAAGCCTAGGTACATTGGGGAAACTACTTGTAGTCGAGTAAATAGACAACAACAAATTGCCGTTACATAACACATTTGTACGTCGTCAACAAAAGTCATGGTGGCAACAAATTTGCGACAAAACGTAGTTGTACAGAATACGACAAATAAAGTATAATATTATTAAAAATGAATAAAAAAGAGAACTAAGACAGAGTGCAGTTTACTCGGATAATATGCGCATAGTTGACAGCTACCCTATAGGAAATATAATGCGTTCAAGTTAATAAATTGAGTTTTGCAGAGTTCGCAATAACTTTGCTGTATTCGTAAACAATGTTGTTATACTAACAAAAAAAAAAACGAGTACGACAAAAAAAGTCGACAAAAAATTGATTTTGACATCGATAAACAAAACGATTACTTTATCGATTAAATACATGTATATCGATAGCGATAACGTTTATTATATTGCATGAAGCATCGATAAAAATAATCGAGATCAATATCAATTTCAATAACGAATAACAGCACTAATGTAATGTCTTTTTGCGCTTGCTAGAAGCTACAATTTTACTGAATTTTACTTAAAATCATTTCGCGTTTTTTTGATGTTCTCTTTCACTTTCTTTAATTTTTTTTAGTGTTGTTAAAATTGCTTTCGAAAAGTTCAGGCACATAACATGCTCTTTTAATGCCATTGTGTAAACGAACCCTAAAATCCATTATTTTCTCTACAGGGCCACCTTTGTGCCATTTAATGTGTAGTTGAGCTGCATCTTTGTTTTTTTTTTTCAATTTGTATGCAAATTTTCTCAGTTTGTCAATCGGTTAGTTGTAATTTCACGAACAATCCACTCATTCACTAAGGAACCCACAATTGTAAAAACAAACAATAATAGATAATAATACAATAGGATGAAAACAACAAATAGGCTAAACACATATTTATTTAAATATGTATATGAATTACAAAACACACGTATATGTTCGTAAAAAATGAGGAATGACTAGATATGATGATAATCAAAAAATCAAATGGCGGAAAATCTATGTAGGGTAGGCTACTAAAGCGGGCGTGGGTGGTGATAAAAACTAGGTTGATACGATATTGTAAAACAATAAATGTACATATCGCACATTTGCTGCAATTGTTGTAATGCAAAAAATCAAAAACTGAAGATAGCCGGCAATCTTTATAAAATTCTGCTCATCTTTAAACTCTACCAAAACACGTCATATAAAACGTTGGTAGAAAAGCAACAGGAGTTGGGCGGCATATCATTTAATAATACATGCAGTACTTCTTAATATTGCTGCGAACCCGATGTGCCGCAACTGTCTGCAGGACGATGATTCGAACTTCGTAATTGCTCCAGAGCAACTCTATAGCTACTTGTGGAACTTCAACTTCAAACCTGAAATTTACTGTTCATAATTCACTGGAGCCTTAATTTTTCAAGCAATTTGATATATTCTTTTTAATGAAAGCTCCTACAATAAGTAAATTGAGCCGGATTTTTGAATTTTTATTTGTTTGAATTAAATTTTTTAGAGTAGCAATTTTGAAGAAAGTCGATTCTCGGTTCCAGTTAATAAATGCTACAAATTAGAATCTAGTTGTAGGATTGCCCTAAAACGAAGCAAACATTGGACAATAAAATCTGAAATGTTATAAAAAAAAAAAAAATTTACCAAAATTTTATTTTTTTTTTTAATTTTTGGCAAAATGTTTTGTTATGTATCATTAAATTTTAATAAAACAGGTTACAGATCCGTAATCTACGACCCAAAATTAAGTTTGTTTTTCTTGTGTCATTTCAAAACTCAAGATTTTCCCTACAGTGGAGATTGACGATAACGATTGATGGACTAACCGCCACAATAACAACAACAACGAATAATTACGAAATTACTTTCTCTTCCCAGGTTACTGGTTGCATCTAGAGCGGTAAAATTAAACATTCGTAATAATTTCAAAAATATACTACATGTATTTATAATTTTTATACATACATATGTAAATGCTGCAGTATTGGCCAACACAATAGCACCACCATTTCAAAGTGGTATTGTTTGCCACTCATGTTTATTTATTTATTTCTAGGAATTTTCAATTAAAATACAGTTAATTCTCTGTCAAAATTCATATAAACCAAAGTTTAAAACTTTTTAAATATCTACAAAAAAATTCAACAAATTTTCTTCCAAATTTAAAACTTTTTAACAGAAGTGCAAAATTTTTTTCAGTACATAGTTTTACAGCCCATTCAATTTTAGTCTAATAATGTGCAAGTTTCAAGTGGCCAAAAATTACCGTTGATTTTTTAGATTTTTTAAAAATAAATAGTGTTTGTTCTTTATATGAAAGCGAATGCGGCAAAAAAAAATTCAAGCGTTTCTGAGAAAAAACTTTGAAATTTTGGTTAAAATTTGTTAAATTGTTTTGTAGTCTTTAAAAAAGTTTTAAACTTTACTTTATGTGAGTTTTGTTAGAGAATGGGCTGTATTTTAATTGAAAATTCTTAAAAATAAATACTTAAACGTAAATGGCAAACAATATCACTTTGAAATGGGGGTACTACAGATATGCCCAATACTGTACATATTTATATTGTATCTACGGTAGAAGCTATTGTGCCACAAATGCGCCAGTAATTAAATAAATTTCCGGCTGGGTGACATCATCAAACAAAATTGCGATCAGAGAAATGGTAAAGAATTTAAAATGCAATAGCTGTCCTACATTTGTACATATTAATGCACATACGAGCGCACAAGACAGTTTCGTATGCATGGAAAAATTCATACTTGGCATAAATGTCAAACGATTAGAGTGCACTTTCACACGGTTCAAGTACATACATACATAGAGTCAAGAGTCAAAACTTAGTATACAGCTTGTTATAATAATAATATGCACAATTATTTTCATGAACAAATTTTTTCATAATTTTTTGTTTTTATAACAAAGTTCATTCTATATATAAATCAGAGTTTCACATTTTTTATAATATTTTCAAAAATTCAAAAAAATTTCATCAGAATTTCAAACTTTTTATTCAGAATTTTATAGAGAACCATTTAATTTTAGTACAACAAAGTGGAGGCTTCAAGTCGCTAAAAATTACCTTTGGTTTTCTAGAATTTTGTGGATGGTGTTGCGGCGCATTTTCTTCCATATAAAAATAAATACTTGATTTATTGACCTAAAAAAAAATAATTTTTTCGCCAAAGTTTTAAGTTATAAATGAAAAAAGGAGCTGGCAGCATGTATTTCGTGTAAAAATAAAATTAAAATAAATTGGAGTTAGCAGTTTTATATTTATTATTCAACGTATGTTGTAAACATTTTTATTAGAAGAAAATACAAGAAGTTAAGATTAATTAGGTCACTAATAGACGTTGTTGAATGACTTTATGCATTTTGAAATTCCTGCTTAGCATCTTTCGCAAATTTAAGAGCCTCGGAAAAATTTTGCCCTTCTGATTGCAATTGCTTACTCAAAGGCAAAACGATGGAGTGTACTGACTGCACTATATTGATTTGTCGTTTTTGCATGCTGCTATCTCTCAAAAGCTTCGACGATTTCTGGCTGAAATTCAATGTACGTTGATACCACCGCTTCGTGGCATTGAGCCAATCTTGTTAACTTTTTTTCGATTTTCTTTTGAAAAAATCATGTAACGTATTATTGATGGCCGCTATATGGCAAGCTGCACTCACGACTGAGTTAAAACTATGTGGAGAACAGTGCTATAACTAATGGAAACTTAAATAGGTAATAAAATTAAAAATCTAAATAACCTTTTAGTAACCGAAGGACCTACTACGTTGAAGTGACAACCAGGGCAGGTTGTGATTCATTATCTTTAATGACTCATTGGTATTTTTAAAAGGGCAGGTAATATTTCGCCAATACAGAGGAAAAGTTTATTGAAATTAAGCCTGATTGTGGCAACATGATTTATGAAGCCTTTAAAAATCAAATACGTTTTATTTCTGACTTTCTTCTTGTTGTTGTTGTAGCGGCTACAACAACCCCGCCCAGATCGGTTGGTATCTCAGTCGTTGCCGTCAAGTTCCACTAACGGCAACCCTAGGAAGCGTGCAGCTTCTGCGGGGTTTGCCCATAAGGACAAGGTCGTTAGGGATGTCGGGTTTGCCGGGCATGCGAAGAGATGTTTCGAGTCATGTGGGGTCTCTCCGCATGCCGGACATTCATTAGGCACATCCTCATTCAGCCTACTCAGGTAGGAGTTTAACCTGCTGCAGTAGCCGGAGCGAAGTTGTGCAAGTGTGGTGCGCGTCTCCCGAGGCAGATGAAGCTCCGTCTCGTCAATGTCCGGGGGTGGTGTGCCTAGNACACACCTTGCAAACTTTCGTTTCTGAAACTGATTTCTCCGAAAAGTGACAGAAAGGTATTTATAGATGTTCAAACATGGAAATAGAAGTTCTCTTGCCAAGTCTGACAGGCTCTATAGAGTGGGTGAAATAGTTCAAGTGATTTCGAACAATAATAATGGATACAGCCCTCACACCCAGTTTTTCCGATCAAGAGTGCACTATATCGAAACTTTCCCCAAATTAATTTTATTTGCTTCATGCAAATGGTATTTTTACTAATTTTTAATATTTTCTTAGGGGACCTTTTCGTTTGCTCACACCGGAGGATTTGCAGATACATATGTAAGTATGGAGGCGTTTCAAAAACCTGTGCAGTTAATTAGTTTACAATAAAGAGGAATACTAATTAATGCATTAATAATACTTAAAATATATACATAATTGTAATGCTTCACTGCTCCCAAAAGTGGCTCGGTCATTATTACTGTTTTAAAACATATGGATGTTTGTACCAGAAGCAGCGAAGCGGCTGCCTGACGGCCTGACGTGTGTTCCAATTCCATTTCGGCTTTTATTATTTTGCGGCATTGCACCGCATGTCGTCAAGCCCACCCATTAAATAACTTTACCCCTTCCACACCTCATTCCGGGTAGTGGAAACCAATGGAAGCAACAACAAACACATGCCGGCACTTTTGCTTTATCGCAAGTCCAATAATTTTGGGGGCACAGTGAATGAAATGCGGAAACATACGAGGTCCATTGACACAACAAAAATATGTACGAACACCTTTTTGCAAAGTTAGTTTGCACATTACACTGTAGGCTTATTTCCATTTTAACATACATAAATACATATACATAAATTATATTTTAAATATCTATGTTTAGTCAAATGTACCAACCTGTTTCGATCCGCTGATGCCTGTCCTAGCAACAATTGGAAGCAAAAGCAAGCAATTTGTGGCGTTCGTACAAAATCGATTGATATCTAATTAGACCAACTGCAGCATAGAGGAATCTTTGGTTAATTGCAAATTGATTTTGTCCTCTTGACGTTTTTCTGGTTGCAACCAATTCAATTTCACTGCAATTTTAACAGCTGATGCATACGAAGTTGCACTCACCAATAAGTTCGTGATTGAAAAAAGTTTATAATTTTTAATATTCACAAAAGCCGAAGGAATATGCGAAAATATATTTAAAACACAGACGCAAAACTAGAGAATGATTCGCGTATTTTGCGGTCGTGACCTGAGCTTTTTTATGGTACTCTTTTACCCTTTTCTTTACTGTTCACACAACTGGCTTCCGCATTAATTCAATCAATTTTTCTGTCACAATGCGCAACTCAATAAATTCACAGAATTATAGTTGAATTTTCTGAAATTATTTGATGGAACTTCGCACACAAAAACTATTTTTGAAAACTGATTAATAAATTTACAGCAAACAACCGAACGATTTACCACAAAAGTGTTCGAATTACCAGCGTTCTTTTGCTTTGTCGTGTTCCGCTTCAAGTTGTTTCGTTTGTCAGTATAAAGTGCTGCCAGATTCTAGCAAGGAAGTTATGAGAATCATGCAATAATCGCGTTTTATCAACACTGACAGAAGTGGCGAACAGATAAATGAAAAATTAAAGCAGGAGCATTTTTTTTAAATTTTTTTTACTAGAGCGAAATACAACTGCTGGTCCATCATACTTCAAGTGCGTATGTCATGTGACGCATTCCGCAAACTGCTACTTTGGTTTTGCCGATTTTTACAGTTCTCGATTTATAGTAAACAACACTTCAAATGCTCTAAATGCACTTAAATACATTTTTCCTTTATGCATTTTTGATTACAAATCATACATTTTCTCAATTTAAAGCAATTAAAACATGAACTTCAAGAAAACAATTTTGTACAGTTTTTTTACTCGTCAAAATTGCTGTGTATTTTATATATTTCGCTTTAAAAATATCAGCAATGTGATTAAGTTTTATGTTTCTACATGAAAACTCGAATTTGGATGAAACAAAATAAATATTAAACCGGCTGATTTGCAAAGCGGGCAAAAATGGGAGTTGGCCATCTTTTCGCTTCGCGCTGCAGCTCCAACGATCTATGTGGCATGCGTTGTGCATTTTCATACAGTTCATCTTACCGAACGCAAAACGAAGCAAAAGTTTTTGTGGCATCAGCTGAAACCAAATTTTAAAAGGGATGACAGAAATTTGTTCCAAAATACATCATACACCCACCCTGTCGGAAACAACAATAACCAAAGTGGAAATAATTGACTAATGCAGCGTTTTTGCTGCATTTAAAATGCAACATTTAGCACTTTCGAACATATGTTTACGAAGAGCGTTCATGCTACCGCATTTAGCAAATGTACATTTACGCGAGTTCGAAATCGTATGCTTTTGACAAACAGCCGTGTTCCAGTCGCTTATTCAGATCCGTATCTATTACGATAAATTCTCACGGAAAAGATAATGTNCATTCTCTTTTATCCTCTTCACTACTTTTAACCCACCAATTCCATCGCCGTCGGGAATATGCAATATGTTGCAATCTTGTATTCTATCATTCTTGCTTGAAACCTACTGTTCCCATTTCTCATACACCATGCCAACATGACTCGTTGAAGCAAAGAATTTTAGTTTTCTTCCGGCTCATAATGAAAAAGAGTTTGGTTTTCTCCATCTTTCTCTCTTACGTCCTCACTCGGGGAAAACTCCGTTGGAAATGAGGCGAATTTATCTGAAAGAACGCAAGCGGTTTGATCATAAGTACCAAAATTTTATTACCGGTAAAAACTGCCATTAGCAGTAAGCAAATGTCATTAAGTCCAACACTGGCTAATCCAACCACAGCACTTCTATATATGTACAGTAATGTTATAAATAATAGGGACACAACATTTTGACAAATTAGGTTTGCTCCACACGAGCCCGCGGGTGCCCAAAACAGCCCAGAAAGTGTTCCTCACGCTAGAAAAATGGGTAATAGAGAGCGAATACGTTCCACTTTTGGATCGTAAATGTCTTCTTCTTTGTGTTCGAAACGGCCCGGACTTTTTTCCGGGCACAAATGTGCAAAAGGGTTATTTGAAATAACAGCCGAAAGAAAAATACACGTAAAATCATTGTTTAGAGCCGATTTGTTGATTCCGGGCACGAAATATGGTTTTTTGCGTTCCTCACGCTCTGGGCACTTTTGGCGCGTGTTGACACATTTTTGACATTTGTGGGAGAATTACTTATTAGGTTCATTCCCTAACAATCCGAGCCGGATCCGGTAATTAGAGAATAAGCGAAAAGTTTGCTCTGAAAAATGGAACATAATCCAGAAGTATGGGAACGCAAAAAACCACATTTCGTGTCCAAAATTTGAGAAACAGCTAATTCGCGTTGTTTTTGTTTTTGTCACTTAAATGCAAACTCTTGGAAATTGAATTTTTGTTTCACGAATTTGATATTTTAAGTAAATGCAGGCAACATTTAAACACAAAATAGCTGATATGCACTTAGACGTTTTATCCATTTTGCACGGGGCAACATTTTGCTACCAACTTATGAGATGGCAACAAACTTTACCGGTTACAAGAGGGCATAGAATGCGAAAAGGATTTAAGCTGATGCCACATAAAACGTTTGCTTCGCTTTGACAGCTAAGATGAATTGTATGAAAATGCACAAAGCATGCCACATAGATCATTGAAGCTGTAGCGCGAAGCGAAAAGATGGCCAACTCCCATCTTTTTGCGCGCTTTGACAATCAGCCGGTTTAATATTTATTTTGTTTCGTCCAAATTCGAGTATTCATGCTGAAACATAAAACTCAATTACATTGCTGATAATTTTAAAGCAAAATATCTTAAATCCACAGCAATTTTGACGAGTAAAAAACAGCGCGAAATTGATTTCTTGGCGTTCATTGTGGCATACCTTTTGCGTCTGGCGCTTTGCTGGCAAATTTATAAATGTCACGCAAAGCTACAAAGTTTTATCTGGCATCAGCTTTAAAAATTGACAGAGACTTTATTTATTTTTGTTACCAGCGCAGAATAGACCTGTTAGTCTAAAAGTAACACCGCGTACAGAAGTACTTTAAGGGCCGGTTGCTCAAAACCTGGTTGACACTAATCGTCGGTTAACATCGTTATCGACGTTTTCGACTCCATGCATATAACACGGTGTCGGTAACGTCGATAACGTCGATAACGATGTTTAACCGATGATTAGTGTCTACCAGGCTTTGAGCAACCGGCCCTAAGACTTTGGCTTCATTAAATACCGCGTTCAGAAGTATGTATTTAGAGACCTTGTTAAATACTGGATACAAAACCACTTAGTACTTATGACTATATACAATACTAAATACATACTTGCTATTTACTCAGTGTAAAAATACAGAGTCTCAATTATTTTGAGACTATTACAGAATTTGTGAGACTGCTTTGGGATGTCTGGCATTTTCGAGAGTATATCGAGATTTTAGAGACTATTTCGATTTTCTCCGGGCTACTTCGGCATTTTTGGGACTATTTCAGGGTTTTCGGTAATTTAGGGACTATTTCGGGATTTACGAGACTACTTCAAGTTTTTTAGGATTAACGGGTTTGTCGGGACTATTTCGGGATTTTCGAGACTACTTCGGATTTTTAGGACTTTCGAGACTATTTCGCGATTTTTGAGACTTTGGAGCTTTCGGGACTTCTTAGGGATTTTCGGAACTGTTTCAGAATTTGAGACTCTAGGGACTAATTCGAGACTACCTCGAGGTTTCTAGAATTTTTGGGGTTCTCGGGACTATCACGAGATTTTCGAGACTGCTTCGAGATTTTTAACTTTAGGTATGGGGATTATTTCGGGGATTTCAAGACTAAATATATAGATAAATATATTGATAAATATATAGACAAATATATAGATAAAAATACCGATAAATATATCAATAACTATATCGATAAATATATCGATAGAAAAATCTATAAATACAACGACATTTCCGAAATACGTCCGAAAATCGCGAAATAGTCCCGGTAATCCCGAAATAGTCTCGAGAATTGCGAAATGGTCTCGAAAATCCCGAAACATTCTAATTTAGTTCCGAGAATATCAAAAATCTCGAAATAGTTCCCAAATTGAGGTGAGGCGTGAGGAGAACGGATAAGATGAGCTCAGTTGTGATGAATCAAGGTTTGGTGAATTGAGGTGTGTAAGAACAGGTGTGGTGAGTTTAAGTGGGGTGTTGTGAGTTGAAGTGAGGTGTGGTGAGTTTGTGTATAGTGAATTGATTTATTTGTTTCTTTATTTATTTTTACAGTCTGTTAGATTTATATCACAAAAAAGATTTAACATTCTTATAATTAGATTTAAATTTGAAATTTAAATATTAAATATGATATGCTCTACAGAAATTTTTAAATAACATTATTTCTTTATCACTGCAATTATCTTATATCAGTATAAAAGCATGCAATTGTCCGCAAGTTATGTAGACGGTTGGAAAGGTCGAGTTTCCAATCCGCGCTATACTTTTTGGGTTACTCCGTATCTTGATATCCCCTGGGTGGTCGAAAAGGCCGAGTCTCCGATCCACACAGTCGCGCTTTCGTGACGGTTGGAAAGGCCGAGTTTCCAATCTGCTCATTGTTTATTATCTAAATGTACTCTAGGTAGTCGGAAAGGCCGAGTTTCCGATCCACGCTTTTGTTCATACATCACTATCTTATAGGCTGCGTTCCACAATAGTCATACAGCAGCCGCTTCAAAAGATAGTATCACAATTTTTTATAGCCTCTGGTAATTCATTAAAGCACTTTAAGCCTTTATAAAAAATAATTTTTTTGTCCACTTCCGTTCTATACTTCGGGAGTCTGAAGCTGTTATTTTGTCTCAATATATACGTATGGGTCTCATTTATGTATCGGAGATTATCGCAAAGATAATGCGGCAGGTTGCCCTTCTTAATATTGTACACAAATTTCATAGCGTGGTAAAAAAACTTGTTTCAAGCATACATCTTGTTGGTGTTGTGTCGTACGGCTTCTTGAAGATGAATCTCCTCGCTCAGTTTTGCATTTTTTGCAGCTTATCTACATGTGAGTCCCCCGCGAGGAAGAAAATCGTAGGGCAGTATATAAAGTGCAGTTCTAGTATTGACCTGTACACCAATGTTTTATATCTTCTTCCCAAGTACTTACACGATCTCTTTATAAGGCGAATTTTTTAGCATAGGAAAGGTAGTGTATCACGCTAATCTGGTTTAGATTCGATCATTGGATCATGCATTTTTTTTTTGTACNTTTTGTACTCCAAAATTACTTGTTTTGTTTTTTAATTATTTTCAATATCAAATCTTTATTGTTTTTATATTCGCGAAAGGTGCTGACTCATAATTTGGATCATATATGAATCCTAAAAGATTCATCTAAGAGAAAAAATTTTTTGTTTTTGATACTTATATTTCTTGCCAACCTAGGACTCCTTTGGACTCATATATTCTGAATGCTCGGAATATGTTTGCGCGGAAGCTTAATAATTTTAGAAAAAAATACATCGTTTATTTTAAATATACAACAATTCGTCTCCTAAATAAAATGCTTTTGCAAAATATTGCAGAATTGAAGTTGCAATTCAAAATTATTCTCTTTAACATACATACCCAAAAGCTACAAATAAACAGGACAAAAAACTACTTTGCGCAATTCAAATATTAGCATTGTGTTGAAGATTAGAGAAGAAAATTCCTTACAACATTTTTTTGTTTGCAAGACTAGTTGGCCATGAATTTATCACACAAAGTAAATTATTCTCAAGTAGCTAAAAAGAGTTTTCGAAAAATTTTCAAATTTATTTCTTTTCAGCAGTGAACGACACATCAGCTATTCGTAAAAAATTTAACCAAAGCATTTACCTAAAAGATGGTACGCAGTATTTTCTCACAACGTTACAATTATGCTAAAATACGCGTTAACGAGGCGCTAGATGGTAAGCTTTTAAAATCTCAATAAAAATCGCCAACATTTCAAATACCTTCACATTTCTTCACAGACGTCTTTCGGCGCATAGCAATATTTCCGA
>NW_016164548.1:19554-31057 GCF_001687245.7 Rhagoletis zephyria | reverse complement strand
CATGGAAAGTGTGGTACATATATTAGGCAAGTTCTGGGGAATGTGCGTTTTAACTTTTGTACGCAATAAGCTCCACTATAAAACCATTCATTCATTAATGTTCGTTGTACACGAAATTTCCGTCCTTATCAGAAGGATATCTGCTCTCATTTAAAAGTCAATCTTAATGCTTACGCGTGTACTCACACGAACAATTATACGTATTTAATAGTAAAGTACAATTATTTCGCCATTTACCAAAGTACGCCTAAAATTAACTCACACAACCAGACAGCGCCAAATATGAAAATTATAGAACGCTTTAACTATGTATGTCGTATTTCACAATTTTTTTTTTTATACAAAAAATATGGATTCATCTACGGATACGCTTTGAAAATATGTATTATTGCTATGGTAGGTGTGTAAGGGTTCAACCAGCATTAAATACACATTAGCTTTCCGCTCTCACTCGATTACTTGATGTGAATTAATTATTTGCTATTTCAGCATATCAATGAATAATACATTTTTAAAATTATACAATAAAAAAATAAAAGCAAAATGAAAATGTATAAAATTTAGTTGTGTTAAACTATTTTCAGTGAGAAGGTATCCATTACACTTTTAAAAGAAATTGCATGTATAGGGAATTTTAAACTAAAAAAAAAAAGGAAATTTAAATGAAAATGAAAAAGTCATCGCAGGCTTTAGCTGAATAGCTTGGTATTGCAAATTAACAGTACAAAAATCGTGCTAAGTATTCGTGTATAATTTTTTGCAATGAATAGCTTTTATTTACCGAGAGCTGATAGTTATTCATATTCTTATGCAACCCAGAATATACAACAGCGTAAATCTTTCCCAATATACATAGGTATGCAAGTATTTAAGTATGTTAATTTTAATTCAAAGTAATTCTAATTATACTATATTAAAGTGTAAACTTATTGAGTCAAACTAATAACAATAATGAATCAACTAATTATATCAAATTTTCCTATAAAAATAATTTAATATTGCCTTTCTCTTTCGCGAAATTACGCCAGTTTTTCATACTCGTACCAATTGTATACAGGTCTTTCTGCACTTGGTCCTTCCGTTGTGTTCGTGGATGTCCTTGGTTTCATTTGTCACCCATGGATGGCGAGTTGGAGAAAATTTTCTTAGCTGCTTCTTCCTCATACATTTTCGACATCAAGCTGTCGCGAGATGCACGTTTTCCATTGGACTGAGTAGGATCGCAGCTCCTCTGGTGAAACGAATTTTCCTTCTATCACAACTTCATTAATTTGATGTATTTTATTTATGATTTATTTAGTACAAATTTCGGTCATGCCTTGCCAAATTTAGATACCGTTAAAGTGACTTTGTGGTTATTTCAATGCTGGTATCTTATACTGCTTCTTCTTCTTTTGAGACCAAAAACTTCGCCAATTTACTCTATCCTTTTGCGCCATTCATGGATGCCGAGTTGAGGGATCTTTTCACTGGAGTCTCGTCACCCATGCGTACAATACGCCCAAGCCAGCAACATATATATATTTTTATGCGCTTAACTATGTTCAAGTCGTTTAAAAGCTTACACCGTTTGTCATTCCATCTTCTTCGTCACCCGTCGCCCACGCTAACAGGACAATTATCGATTTATAGATTTTAAAGAAAAATTAATATGGAGAGTCTTTATTAGAGCAACGGGACCCAAATCAACAATTTTTAGATTTTTTTTGGCTGTCTGTCTGAATACTTGAACACGCATCAACAGAAAACTAATACATGGAATTGAAAGCAAATATTCACCGATGTATTTCTAGAGGTCCAACTTAAAATATAGCAAGAAAAAATGTGAGAGTTGCCACCTTTTTGAAAATTTCAGTTTAAGTAAATTGATAAGTTAAAGTAAATATTGCAATATGGCTTTCAAAAGAAAGAAGTTAAAAAAAAAGACTTACAGCCGCAAATATTTCTTTAAGGTTACCACCTGTTTGAAAATTTTAATTTAATTTAATTGATAAGATAAATGGAATATTGCAATATGGATATCAAACTGAAGAGATTTAGGAAATTTTACTGCCGAAAATATTTTGGGGAGGGTTGCCACCAGTTTTAAAAATTTTATTCAATTAAAATGATAAAATAAATATTAGAATACGGGTATTAAACTGCACACAAATACGTTTAAGAAGCAGTGAGCCACGCTGGGTATTTGCTAGTTGTAAATGTAAGCATTTTTTATACTATAGGCTGCTTCCATAGCTTTGTTATACAAATAAAAGTAGCGAGTATTGCCAGTAGTCTTTTTTTCTTACTTGTGCCAAAAGCTACACCCTATATACTTCATTCCCAAACCATTTTTGCTTAGAAGACCCAAAACCAACCAATAACTGCCAGACTATAGAAGAGACAGCAGACATAAAGTGCGTGCGAATAGCGAAGCAGACTAAGGCTAAATATGCGTAGTCGGCCGGTAATTGTTAACCCAGAAACAAGTAAATATTTTATGCTTTGCCTTGTGTGACCGCGTGCGTACATTAAACTCTCGGCCACCTTGAACCTTGTTACAGAGCATCAAGGTATGAAATTAAAAAAATACAATTCATTACGCATTGAGGTACAATGAATGTTTATTGTATGTACTATGTATATGTATGTATGTATATATATGCACATAAATACACATAGGTTAATACATTAACTTAGTCTCTATCAACCACCAAAGAATAATAATGCCAAAATTCTTCGACGTTGCTGCGGAAAGCAAGAAAAATCTCAACATTTTCAGGCAAAAAGAAAACAAATTTTATTTTGGAGAAAATTAATTGTTTATTACCACGGAAAATGCATAAACACAATAAACATTATTTTAGAAAACAATCGTCCACACGTTTTAGTGAAGTTTATAAAAAAAAAAAACGAAACCAATAATAAAAATGTCTGTTACACGAAAAGCACGTGCAGACTTAAGAAACTCTGACTCACACACGAAAACTTTATTGCAAGTATGTACATATGTACATATCGCTCATTTACTTCAATACCCTGCAGGAAATGTATCTAACTAACGGGTGATTTTTTTGAGGTTAGGATTTTCATGCATTAGTATTTGACAGATCACGTGGGATTTCAGACATGGTGTCAAAGAGAAAGATGCTCAGTATGCTTTGACATTTCATCATGAATAGACTTACTAACGAGCAACGCTTGCAAATCATTGAATTTTATTACCAAAATCAGTGTTCGGTTCGAAATGTGTTTCGCAAACCCAATTGCTGCGAACGGCGACGAATCGACATTTCACGGTCTTCAGCAACACTCTCAGAAACAGACGCAATATTCTCTTCTGTACGCACTGTACGCATTCGTGTGGTTGGTTTAATGTCCAATAAAGTAAACTGAGTGCGAAACTTGGTCACAATCGCATTAATTGTTTGCTCACTTGGTCGATTATGTAGACCATAAATCGGACGTAAAGCGAACCGAACACTGATTTTGGTAATAAAATTCAATGATTTGCAAGCGTTGCTCGTTAGTAAGTCTATTCATGATGAAATGTCAAAGCATACTGAGCATCTTTCTCTTTGACACCATGTCTGAAATCCCACGTGATCTGTCAAATACTAATGCATGAAAATCCTAACCTCAAAAAAATCACCCGTTATAAGCTAACTCTAAGTTGATTAGGAAGGAGCTAAAAGTCACTTATTATCTGTATATTTTTTTTGACGAAAGCTAACAATATTTCTATGGCGATGGCCGCTAAATAGTCAAGGGTGGTTTTCCTCTGCATTAGATGTAACTAACTTTTAACTAACTACTTTTGGTCATAAAATATCAATAGGAAAAACAAAATATTTATTTTTATTTTCATATTTGTATTTACTTTAACAATCTTAAAAAACAATCTTAAATTTCATGCTCCGTCTGGTTGGGATTGAACCCGGACAGCCTTGGTAGCAACCAATTGTATCAAGCATCTTTGCACACTCAGCTACAGCCACGCATGTAAATGTGCTTTCATATGTTGAGTTTGAATCAACACCACAATTCGCTGTGCAAACATATTATATTTCGGTTTAGATTTTAAACCAAAGTTTCTATATTTGAAACCTAGAAACTAGAATTAAAACATTTTGGTTTGATTTTTAAACCACGAACTTTTTGGGCTAAAATTTAAACCAGAATATATTAAAAATTGCGTAAAACTATTGACTGGTTTAAAAAGTAGACTATAAAAGTTTAAAAAAGGCAGTAGTCCCAGCGCGGTTTAAAAATTAAACCCAAATTTTTGACCGTGTACAAGTTATCTATTTTATAACAATCCCGCAAAAAAGCTAACTACAAGTGGGTTATTTTATCAATTGATAATTTTTTTTCTGCAGGGTAGTGTCATAATTCTTTAATGCTGTGTAAAAATATCAAAATCAGAAACAAAACGGTTTCTACAAGTTTTAATAAATAACTTTGGGCAGTTTTTTGAAATCTTGATTTTTCGGATACCGAATAAATCGGATTCTTATAATAATCCAATAAACTTACTTTATTTATATACCAGGATCTAAAAATTCTAAATGTTTTATTGAAAATGGAACTAGAAAATATTTATTACTTTTATACGTAAATTTCCCACTGCAGAAAATTACTTAAAAAATAAGTAATTTTTAAACAAAAAACACTACCGACTCCAATGCTCATATCAAAAATTTAGTCGAAGTATCGCTAGTTTATTCATGATTCAATGATCGGCACTTAATTCGTATGGGACCACCCTTGAGGTATCTATCACCTTTTCGATAAGTAAAGAATCATCAAAAATTGTAAACGTGGTTTAAACTTATCGGGTAACAAGCATAAAAAAAGAAAAAAAATGAATGAAAATTTTTCAGTGTTTTTTCTTTTTTGAGCGGCTCTTTAAACTCGAAATAAATCAATGAATTGACTCAGTCTCATCTAACTTTAGGCTCAGAAAACGTTTTAGGTTGTTTAAATTTTTGGTTACTTTATTCTTTGCGAATTCCCTATGAAAGGTCATAGATTTCAGCCTGCATCGTAGAATTGCCAGGTTAAATTTCATTAATATGCACAGCACCTTTTAAAGTACTCGGACTCATTCAACATTCAATAGGTCCGCTCTTTCTATTTTACGGTTAATTAATTTTTGTTTACCGCGGACATGATTCGCTTAACTTGGAACGTCCCATAAACAATATGTATGTATGTATGTATGTACATATATGAAAGTTAACTGATTACTTTGCATAACTTTCGCTTCTTTTCTGTGTAACAGGCATAGGCACTTTTTTTCTCTTTTGGCAATGATACGCTTAATGCGTTATATTCATAAATGACACTGCTGTTAAATTGTTCGCAAGAAGTACATACATACATACATACATACATACATACTCATGTATGATTCATGTTTGTTTTAATTTTATTGGTTATTAAAAATGTATGTATGTATGAATATACCATTACAAATTCACTTCTACTCGCACAACTAATTGTAAATTGATTTTTTTTTAAATAATTGGCTTTAATACGTGTAACTACACTAAGGGGAAAACCTAAACTGAAAAACAAAATATATCGCGCTTTCAAGTTTACTAACTGTTTGGCCAAGCTTCTCTTCCAACCATTCGCCGAGAACGTAAAGAGAAGAATAGACACAGACTGACACATACCGCATCATGCATGTAACGACCACAGTTTACTAAGTCAATGAATGAGTGGTTCATGCGGGATGAATGGCTGATGCAGTTTCTTTGAAATTATTTGATATGTATTAGTCATTATATTACTTTTGAATTGCGATAAGATGCAAAACATTTACTTATATAAACATATAAATCTACATACATACATACATGCTTACTTAAATTTAGTGATAAAAATTAGCAGTAATATCGCTTGCTAACAAAGCATGGACCCTAAGTCTATTCCTTTACCCAATCCACTATGCAGATAACAGCTTTGGCTTTATGTAAATTTATTCCGCTTTTGTGATTCATAGAGAAAGAATGCGAGTTATTTGCAAGTTCAGAAGTAGTAAATGTACTAGAATGTAAAAATTAAAATAAATACATATTATGTATTTGTTATTTGTACGGAAACTAGTTCTTTAGTTAAGGTTTAAATTTTTTCGATGCGGCTCATGCAAATTCCAGTAGAGAAAAATGCGACTAAAAACAAGAGTTTACTTGTAAAATGTATATATATGTAATAAAAACATGAAGTATTTTTTATAAAATATACTCGTAAACCGAATAAAAAAGGACAGCGACATTCGTAATCGAATTGATTTCTTTTTGAAGAATTGCGTTCAAGAAAAAAAAACCGTTAGTTCATTTTATTCGATTCGAAATGTGTAATTTTTCATCACGAGAGCTGGGTCAACCCGGATTTATATATAAATAAATACATATGTATGTGCAAAGTTTTTGCATAACATTAAGTATAAATTTTAAAACTAAAAAATTTAATTAGTTATAATTATAATTTTAAAAAATTTGAAGCCGCAGAATTTTATAACTTTTATTTAACTTGCTTTGTAAGTATGGTTTTAACTAACTTAATGATGAGCAAGAAATTTCAAACTTAGCTCAGAAACCGATGAATCAATCTGAAGATGAATTAATCCGCTAGGTGGCGCAGGGGTAGAGTTATTTGGAAAACTCGTATTTATGGTCCGATTTCAGAAAGCTTATTTAACATTTTTTTTTGCTATTAACTTATTCAAGAATAATTCTTGTTTGCGACAAAAAAAAAATTTCTGACTCTTCCAAGTAGTTGCAGAAACTTGGTAATGTATTAGTCTGACACAAAAATATATAAGCAGTCAAGTGCCTTGTTTTTTATGCAAAATAAGAGGTGCATTCTAATCTCTAATTTTTGGACCAATCTGATTATTATTATTTTATTTAATGAAAGCTTATAAAATTTGCATGAGTTACACAAAATTTTTGAGTGCAACGTGCAAAAAAGTAGCAATTTTGAAGAAATACGATTCTCCTGTTGTAGTTAATAAATGCTACATAATAAAAACTAGTAGAAAACAATTTTAAAACTCCCCGAAAACGAAAAAAAATTACAAAAAAATTTCAAATTTGTTATCTATAAAACTTTTATTTTTTCGTTTTTAAAAAAAATTTGGGTATGCAGCTTTATAGGTCATTACATTTTAGTAAAATGCAAATTGCAAGTGGCTAATGGTGTTTTCGTTTCTACCAGAAAATGTCGCCTTTTGATTGCCCATTTCTTTTTTCGTGTTCGATTCTAGAAAATTTTGTGTTCGTTTCTTAAAATTTCACATTCTTGTAAGGCAAAAAAGGCACATACTCTGCCCTTTGAAGCTTTTTCAGGGGAGAAGGTTTCCGACAACAGTATGAAATGCGTGAGCCAGACAAGGACAAGAAGCAAAACCATGTCCCTTTACAGGGTTGAGTGTAACATCAAACACATTTGGTACCGTGGAAGGGCAACATTTTTTGGAAGAAACGAAATCACCTTAAGAGTTCGCGTTGATTTTTAATAAACAAACAAATTAAAATACAAAAATCGGGCTCAACTGGTCTCTTGCTAGTTTTATAAGCTTTCATTGAAAAAATTAATCACCTCTAACAGTAAGGTTTTGTGTATGTAACAATGCGTTCCGAGTCTCTCGAGGATTCTGTTCACTCTAAATATGGCAATTTTGCATATTGGCAAGTCCATGGGGCCTCATCACCGAACAGAATATGACCACTCTGAACCATGACTTTCGAAATAGATTTCCACATTTTACATGTGCTGTTCTGGCGTTCTACTATTCTCGGTGGAATGGCAAACAGAACTGGCACAACTGGTAATAATTGGAATCGCTGCATTTTGAAAGCAGCATATAAAAGCTGTTAATTCTTTATAAATATTTCACTTCGTACTTCATTTTAATGTGGAAAAACGAAAAATAGATGAATCAAAATTTTGGAAAAATATTTACATGGATTCGGTTTATACTTGATGACTTACTGTCGAATGGCATTCAAATTTTTCCGTATTTCTCAACTTCACTTCCACTATTTTTGAGCGCACTCTTTACACACCGTGCGACACCTTGTGAATCACCTCATTTTATATACATTTTATCTACATGTTGAGTCATAAGTAAATTGGCAAGAAGCTTGCAAACACAAAGAGTAACAAAAAAGATACTACATTAATATTCGAGAAAACAAGCGCACGCTGAATGACAACCGGATATGGTGTACCCACCTTGATAAACGGCAAACAACGTAAAGTGCCGAATTGATCAAAGACAGAGAAAGAAGTATTGAGGTGCTAGTATTAAAGCAATCAAGAAAATTAATTTGTATTGTGTACACAAAATTTGGCAGTGTTGAGGTTCCAAACCCTACAACATACTTGCCCTACATTTTCAGGTAGATTTGAGACGGATTTTGAGGTAACTTACAGCTGATTGCACTGCAAAAGCAAAAAACAATAACTTCTGCGCAATACATTAGATCTTCTACATTCAGCAACAATAAACAATATTAAGTAAAAATAATTAAAAAGGGAAATCAGCAAAGTTGTAAGAAAGGGTAGTAGAATTTACGGGTAGAGTTATGAATTTTTTACACAAAATAAAAACGTGTTTACTCGATTTTTTTTGGATTGTGACGTTCATCCAATATGCTCTAGATGTGTACATACACTGCCGGAACAAAGTATTGGCACAGCAAATATATTGTATATGCAAAAAATTGTATTTTAATATTTTTCCGATAATTTTGTGTAAAATTTTTGTTCATTCTACAACAAAAAACATAAAAATATAATTCCCAAACTTTGTGCGAAAATTCAGCAAGTTTTAATGCAAATTTTCAACTTTTTAATCAGATTTTTTTAAATTTTGAGTATGCAGATTTATAGCCGAATCATTTTTATTATAATAAAGTATAAGTTTTAAGTAGCTAGGAATTACCGTTGATTTTTGATATTTTTTCGTGCAGTTTCTTCCATACCAAAATTTTTTTTCCAAAATAATTTATATGGAAAAAATGCAAAACACTTTCAACAAAAAAATTGTGAAAAATCAATGCGATTTTTGACTAACTGCATTTTTTTTACTACAATTTAATGGGCTGTAAAACTGCATACTCAAAAAAATTCTAAAAAATATGTTGAAAAAGTTAAAAATTTGCATGAAAATTCGCTGAATTTTCGCCAGTTTAGCACAAAGTTTAGGAATTATATTTTTATGTTTTTGCTTTTGTTGAATGAACCATATTTTTATACAAAATTTGGCGGAAAAATATTAGAATAAAAATTGATGCATATATTGTGAAAAATTTGCCGTGCCAATACTTTGTTCCGGCAGTGTATGTACATAAATACATACATATGTATATGTATATTTGTGTTCAGATTTACTGGAGTACTTTTCCCAATCACTAAAGTTTCTACGCAAATGTCATATTAACTATTGTATGTTAATGTCATAATATTTGTAAATGCATTTGACATCAAAAGAATGCTCGTTGTTGCGACAGAGAGGTGCAATTTAATTAGTAAAAAAATCACTTGAACGACAACAGTAAACGCGTTTGTTTTGCCTATAAACTCGTATATGCATATTTATATATAGATGCACTCATTTTCACACTGTGGTGCAAAACTCTAGAAGCATTTAAGCAACCAACTGAAATTTTGACTAGAAAATTTTGACACTTATTCCTTTTATTAGGATGTCGCTACCCCTGAACAAGAGAGGTCTGAAATCGCGCTAGTATAGCTTTTGAGTTTTTTTAAATAATTATTACACCGTGCGACAGTCAATTTTACACAAAGAGATATTAATTCGTTCGCGAAACTAGGGCCAAAAAAAGTAAAACCGCGTTTTTAGTTTTTATTTCAGACGAACAGTGGGAGAAATCACGAAAAAGCTGGTAATATATAGTAAAAATTAATCTAGAAGTTTCAAATTTCGAAGACAAGCTTACTTAGTGAATATTAGTATAAGGTGTTAATATAAAAAAAAGTCCACAAATGCAAAGCTCTAGCGATAGAATCTTCCACTTAGGCTTAAAATAAAGCCAGAAATCTCGACGACTGTCCCTAAAAAGACCATCCCTGTATCTTGACCCCAAAGTCACTTATAGTCATTTATTGAACAGCAAAAAGTGATTTTGGCAAAAAAAAAAATTATTTTCAGTAGCACATTTTTCCAGCATTTTTTTGTTGTTCACTAAACGACTATATTTGACCATCAGGTCAAGATGCAGGGATGGTATTTTCAGGGACAGCAGTCGAGAGCTCTAGATTTAATTTAAGCATTTTCTTTCTTTGCCAGAGCTTCTCAAATATTCCAAAAACCCTTTTTTTAAACTTTGACCTCGGTTTTCCCAAAATCTGGACCTGATGAAAACTTTATTATTACGGATTCATAATCAGCACAAAAAAGCTCCAAAATCAGTGTTGCCCTGTATAAGCTTTCCACATAACACAATGAGCGCTGTTATTATTTTATGGCGCTATTCAATCGTGTATTACAACAATAGGTGAACATATGTGGTACTTTATTTTTGAATTCGTCAAATACGTTGTTTTTGCTGTTATCTTCAAGGTGCCGAATAGCCCTTTTTCAACAATTAAATAAAAAATATATATCTGTATTTATTTGAGACAGCTCTCTTATAATTAATTAAGTGTTTTCACCACTATTTCAGTTGAGAAAAGCAACGCAAACTTCAGTGAGAATAGCAAGTTCAAACTGATTTAGATTTTTTGGTTTTTTGTCGCACGGTGGCATTCTTAAGCAAAAAAAAATAAAGATCGAGTGATAATGATTTCTTGTAAGCGAAAAAATAACCCATCATCTATTTTCCCAATTTCTTAAACAACTCGGAAAATTGAAAAACTATATACATACACATGTAAGTACGATGCAGAAAATCTGCCTAGCTCCATTTCGGACAGTTTGTTTTTATAAGAAACCGTTTTTAAGAAACTATTTTTGGATATTTTTTTCATTTTTTCTTTTCTTTTACAGATTCCATTTTTGTTAAATATTTTATAAAAAAAAAAATAAATAAATATTGTAAGAGGCCCACAACAATTTAAATTCATTGAATTTGAAAACACACAACTGTCAACACCCCGTTTTGAACTCGCTGAGCTACTTTCGTATTGTACGAGAAGTGAGAATTTGTACACTTACACCGCAAGTTTCAACTGTCCCGCTCTGCATCCGTTTCGCACTAGTTCAGAAACAGTTCTGATATATGTATGTAGTTCGGAATAAGCGCTTTTGTCAGACTGTTTCTAAATTTTACTGCAGGGATAAGTACATTTGTATGTACACATGTATTTGTGTGCATGTTTCAACGCGCCACCCGCCAGCTTGACTTTATTTCAACATTTACTTAACACAAAATTCATTGAAGGAGCATGTGACGAGGAAATTAAAATCGATGGCAAAATCAGTGCGGCATATTAGTGCAGCGAGGTTGACATCATCCAAATGTAAACCACTTAACTGGTCCTTTAA
>NW_016164548.1:12608-17707 GCF_001687245.7 Rhagoletis zephyria | reverse complement strand
TAAATAGAATTATAATAATAGAATAATTGGCATGGCGAATGCCTAACGCTGACGAGTTGAAATGATAAGATTAGTAGCCTCATGGCTCTTTGAAATCTACCTTATGAGAAGTAGCGCCGGCGTTTCCAGACGCGCCGGCGTCGCCGCCGCCGCCGAATCTTTTTGACGTTGACCACGCCGCCGCCGCAAAGCCTGTCGGCGTAAACCTCTAGTACATACATCTTTGAAAGGTTTATCGTAAATACATATACAAGCATATGTAATCAGACAAATATAGATATGCACATGTGCACCTTCTTCCAGGCAATTTAATTTTAATTTCATTGATTTATTTCTATGTAGAAGAGTTTGAGCGCATATTCAATTTTAATATGGCGTGATTATTGGGATGTGCAGCGGTTCCCACACGCCGAACACACTAACTATGTACACAATCTTTTTTAATAAGTACTTACTAGGGATGTTAATTTTTTTCGATTTTTGCGATCCCGGGATTTAGATGTTCGGTATTTTTCAACAACTCAACATGAAAAAATATGCATCACTATATGCAGTTTGAGAACCATACATGTCATAAATAATAAATAAATGGGTTTGAAACCTACTTTTTTATTTAAATTGAAAAATATTTTAATAGTAACAAAACGAAAACGAAAGTCTACCTCATTTTAAATATAATTAACTGCATCTAAATGCGCATTTCAAAATTTGTACAAAAATTAAATAAATGCAAAAAAACTTACCAAAATTTCAGACTTTTCACTCAGCATTTTTAGAAAAATTTTAGGTACGCAGTTCTATAGCCCATTAAATTATTGTAGGATAAAAGGCAAGTTTCAAGCAATTGCAAAATATCCTTGATTTTTGGAGATTTTTTTTCACGCTGCTGGGCATTTTCTTCCATATAAACCAATTGTCGAACATACTTTGTATGGAAGAAAATGCGTGACAGCGCCACCAAAAAATTATAAGAAATCAACGTTATTTTTAGTCACTTGAAACTTGAATTTTATCCTGCTGTAATTTAATGGGCCACACTTAATTATAAAATTGCGTACCTAGAATTTTTCTAAAAATTCTGAGTAAAAAGTTTGAAGCAAAAAAAATTTCAAAACACACCAAGCAATCGATATACTCACGACACTATGGGCCAAATATTTATGGTAAAACTGCGTTTTTAGTTTTAGAATTTTTATTAGAACTTTATTATTATTTTCAAAGATATGATAAATCCCAAAAATTATTTAAAAAATTCAGTGCAATGTAGAATAAAAATCGGTATCAAATGAAAAAGAAAATTTTGTAGGATTTAAAAAATTAAAATTTTTTGGGTTCAGAAGAACGAATAGTTATTGGAATAGTAAATCAATTTGATTTTTTTTAACTAATAAAGTTAGAAGGACTACATATATTCGAGGATGTTGTCGAGTTTATATTAGTCCATAACATATGACGTTTTCAAAATAAATATTGCAAAATTTCAAGGATATTCAAGGATAAAATTTTAAAAGGACATTTTCAATACTTGATGCACCAAAAAACTTAATTTGTTTATTCTCTACAGAATTTTCTCTTTAATTAGATACCCATATTGTTTTTCTAAGTGCATTGCACTAAATTTTTTAAATCGTTTTCTAAATTACTCATATTAACTATTCAATTTTCAAAGGTTTTTTTTTTAATCCTGACGTCAGAGAGAAAAACTAAAACGCAATTTTACCGCATATATTTGGCCCACGGCTTCGCGAATATATGTACATATTAATTTTTTTGTGAGTAAAATTGCCAGTCGCACATTTATAACAAACATATTAAATAAACAAAAGAAATACATATAGCAAAAATTGGTCAACATAAGGCCTTTCTATTAATATTGCCACCATTGCAAAATTCAAATTCCGAAAAGGCCGGGAGCCCGGGATTAACATCCCTAGTACTTACATATGTACATATGCATATAAAGTATTCATCTTTATATGTACAACGGAGTACGATTCGACCTATGCATTGTTTAGTTCTCGTTACTCTTTCTTTAACATGCACTTCGAGCGGGAATATTGACTTATTGGGGCGTTAAATATGCGTAAGGATGGGAATTGACCTTGAAGTAACACCTGCTAAGAGTTTGTCAATTGTTAGTCATTGCTTGGGAGCCCGGCAATATGTTGCTGTTGAATTTACATAAATACATACATACACACATACACTTCCAGAACATTACACTTCATTTTAAACAGTACTTTTAGCATTGAAAAAAATTAAAACTTGCTATTGAACAGTTCACAACCAAACGCAACTAAGCTGATTAGTGGGATGAGTAAATGATGTGAATCTTTTATTTACGATTTTTACTTTTCCCTCTATAAGCCAAACAAGTATTTTCTGTCAACTGCCACTATGACTTTTTTTCACCTACCTTCCTGTAGTCGAAACACTGTGCGGCGCCGTGCTTTCGAAATTTAAGTTTTTTCTGGTTAAAGCTTGGGGTCAAAACCTAGTGAAGCGGCGAGCAATCGAGCCCCGATTTCAAACGCATATGTTTCAATGGAAGAGCGCATAGTTAAGAGCAAAGCGTGCATACAGGTTTGTAATTGGAGCTTTGCTCGATGCTAGCTCTTCGCCTTGCTCGCCGCTCCACTATGTTTTTACCCTTAGAATCCAGCTCTCAAGTAAAAACACAAGTTTTATTTTTTATTATTTCTGTTGCTTCAAAAGGAACTTAGCTTTTGCTGTAAATTTTCTTGAAGAAATAAATAAACGATGATGTTTTTCTTGAGAGCTGCAAAGTGATTTAAGAAATTTTGATTAAACACAATTTCTTTTCCATTTCTTGTGCGTCACTTTAAATATATGTATGAATTTTTCGTTTTCTTAAGAGATGGAAGCAGCCCTTAAACCAAAGAAACGAACC
This sequence comes from Rhagoletis zephyria, assembly GCF_001687245.7. Classification (NCBI taxonomy): domain Eukaryota; kingdom Metazoa; phylum Arthropoda; class Insecta; order Diptera; family Tephritidae; genus Rhagoletis; species Rhagoletis zephyria. The sequence continues at coordinate 14,796 of NW_016164548.1, read as the reverse complement.
GAATTTTATTAAAATCGGATAAAATATACAATTTCTGCCCCCTAGTGTAGTGGGCGTGGCAGTTAGAAAAGCTATGCCATTTTTGAAAATTCGTCATGCCCAAGTAAAGGTACATAAATAATAAAATACGCCTTCCCTAAAAATTTTAAAGTGTTAGTATCAAAAACAAGGGAGTAATGCCACTTTGTATACAATTTTTTTGCTTCTTCTGTAAAATTGAAAATTTGCTGATTAGGGCCTTTTTGAATTAAGGTAACGATATGTATGTAGGTATCAGCTCTTTTGCAAATAAACTTAATAAGTGGCAGGGAATTTATCTGTTTATCAACACAAATCTGACAACCGACAATTTCCACTTAACAATATATATATGTATGTATATAATCGTATCTGGTGTGGAAATATCTGTTCTGTCTATTTCAAGATAAAATCACTAGATAAGATTTTAAAACTCTCAGAAAAACGTATTGCGCATTCAAGCATATACATACATACATATTTATGTGCATATGCATTTACGTATATGTGATTGACACTCTTTTCCCACTGGGAAAATAGGTAAGCACTTTACGAGGTAATCCATGTTTTCTTTCATCTTTTACTACCAAAATTGTCATCATGACCAATGCGATTTATGTATTAGTAACATGGACGTGAACCGAATGAAAAATTTGGTGGGTTCGGTTCAGCGGTTCGAACCGTTTTTGCACTTTTGGATTTATTTCGTCAAAGCGGTTTCTTTGGTCTTTGAACCGGGGTTTCGGTTAGGTAAGGACCACCGGGTGAGGTGTAAGCTGCTGGTAACGCTTTAATACGTGCACCTATGTATTTCCTACGGACTTCTTTTATAACTCAAAATAAGTACTCGCATATGGTATTAACAATGTTTCCATGTATGTAATATATATATGTATGTATGTATTTATATTCGTTAGCATATATTGAATGACGTTTCTGTGAATTTTTCTTAACTTCTAAGCAAAACCGATACATAAATATGTTATGTACATACATTGTAAGTACATATCACTAGCTTAGAGTGAAAAGTTTCAAGGTGCAGTTTTTTTAATTCTGCTGGAGAAAATAACAAGTAATTTTAAGCCAAAAAAAAAAAACCGACTTCAATTCTCATATAAAAAATATATGTATAAATATATGTATTTCATGACCCAATGATCGGATCTAAATCGAAATCGGTTGACGTGGTCCAAAGTTATGCGGTAACATACATAAAAATAAAAATAAAAAAAATAAAAATTTTCCAACGAACTGATATCCTCCTCTTTTTTGGAAGTCGGTTAAAAAATTACTTCGAGTAGTTCTTAAGCAATAGATGTAGTAATTTTAAACCAATTTTATTGCTGAATCGCATGCACGTGCATCTATACATACATATGTATGTACATATATGTATACATATGAGCATACTTGCATACAAACATACATATATGTAAACATACAGCTATAGTGAAGCTTATACCCGGACGCAAGCAAGTGATTTTTTTTTTTTATTAATTAATTTAAAGACTACTTTGAAACATATGTAGTGAGGTGAATGTTTCGAATTTGGATACTCTTTTTACTCAAAGAAACAATTTGTGTCTCGGAAATATGAAAAGGCATCTGTGAAGTGCAGAGCGAAAGCGTATTCAAACGAAACATACTGAATTTAAAGTGCTTTAAGCCAAATGCATTTTAAAGTATGTAGTTGAAATCAAATGTAGAGTCGGATAATTGACTGCTTCCTAGGACATCGCCATGTTAAACAAATCACTTCGTTACAGGGAAGCGAAAATTTCATTAGTTATTATTGAAAAGAAAGTAGTTTATTGTTAATTACTTTCAAATTAATTTAATTTCTTACAGGGTAAATATATGTACATACATACATATGCATGTATGTTCTTATGTATACGGGCATAGCCAAAAAATCTTGAAAAAGACGCCGCAAGTTCGGCTTGGCTAAGGAATGAATGACATCATTTTATTTCGATTGACTCTGAGCGAGGAAGAAAGAATTTATGAGAAGTGATGCTAAATATTATATATGCCATACTGCAAAAGTACATAGATGAGCATAGAGACACATACAGTGTTGGAAAAAATAATAGAAAAAACCTATTGAAAAATATTAAATCAATTATATCAACACTAGTTAAATATATTTCTTGGAATGGTGCACCCTGTA
>NW_016164548.1:0-9346 GCF_001687245.7 Rhagoletis zephyria | reverse complement strand
GAATGTAATGCAAAATAATAGTAATTTTTACCAAAAAGGGGGACTTCAACTCTGTGTAGAAAATATTGCGATGCGCGGGAGCAAAACCTTCCTGGGGTTTGACCACTACTTAGGAAAAAAACTTTTCTACCCTATTCGACCCTAATTTAACTGTAATAAACGCTGTCGATCGAAAAACATGTTACCTATATATTTTTCTGAGTTACGCTTTTTTTTTAAATGTTCAGTGGCCCAAATTATGACAAAAAACATCTTTTAAAAATGTAATTTTCATTTCGTAAAATAGTGCTTTTATACGAGTAGTCTTTAGTTCCATCAAACGATGTATTTCAATGTGCATACAACATGAAAATTTTGTACAAAATTCCCTAGGCGCCGAACGCCGCCGCCGCGCCGATATTTTCGTAACTCGGCGGCGGCGCGTGAGAAATGGCAAAAAACGGCGGCGGCGGCGTATACCTCTAGTAGGTATGTATGTGCGCTAAATTGCATATGTGGACTCGCACTTGTTATTCAATTGTTAAAATGCATAAGTTGGATTTATCTATTTATGTGCATCTATTTACATATATGTATGTATGTATTAGTACTACAACAAGACAATACGTACGTGTAAGCACAAATATGGAATTCCAGTAAAATGCTGCTACTCATCATTTATTTGCAGTAATACTTAAATATGTGACTAATTTTTTATTTAATTATTTTTTTTTTTTTTTTTTTTTTTTTTTTTTTTTTTTTTTTTTTTTTTTTTATTTTTATGTAATTTTTGCACTTGCCATTTCACAGCCTATTACACTTACACATATGTATATGTTTGTACATATGTATGTAGCATATGTATGTTTGCTTCAATTGCGAGGTCGATATCGCGTTTTAGTTTAGTTGTTGACAATTATCCAAAAACTTAAAAATTAAGAAATTAAGCAACGAACCACACAAGTCAGTCGCGAACCGCGCACCGCGAACAAAAACTGCGACCGAGTTCACAATACACATCCAAGCGCTTTGAAACTTCGGCGGCAACTGAAACTTCTTCCAATTCGTAAAAAAGAAATAAGTAAAAACAGAAAACAGAAAACAAATGCAAAATATTGTATACATATAAAGCAGTTTGTTTGTTTATATATATAGTATATATGTACATATGTCTGTAGGTGTATTGTAAATTTTAGGTATGTAGGTATTCAAGCGGAGTATACAAAAGCAACAAATAAATATACGTTATAAAAACAAAACCAACACTAGGCGATTGTAGAAAAAATAAAACAATATATGTAGGTAACTCATGCAATCCGAAGAGTTGACACATACAGGGTATGCAAGCTTCCAATTAAGCAAAGCTGCGATATATTGGTCTGATAGCAAAAAAAGCAAAAGCTAAGAAAATATTATTTATAAGCTATCCAAACGTCCCAGGTAATGTTTTTCGAAATATTTTTTTTTTTTACTTTTGTTACTTCTCTCTCAGCCACGCTGTTTTGCTAAGTGCTTGGCCGAGCTTCTCCTCCAATTTGTGGTGTCTTGATGCGTCTACAGTTTTACGCCACCTTCAGACGGCAAATGGATTTTATGAGCTTTTTCATGGCTACAACTTCGTAAAAAAATTTAAAGGAATAGGGGGAAAAAGGGGATTTTTTGTTTTTTTTTCCAAAGGCCGCTAAATTTGTTGCCCAATCCTTAAAACTCCCGGGGAGTTTGTTCTCCGGGAATTTGTTTCTCCCCAAAAATAAATCCTCCAATAATTAACTCCCAGGGAATAGTATTTTCCCCGAAAACTTGGGAGGAGGAAATTTGAACTTCGAAAAAGCTGTTTGACACTTTTTTGGGAGCTCAACTCTGTCATTTAATATAAAAAATCATGAGGGAATTTTTATTCATAAAAGGAGGAAAGGGAAAAGAAAGCTTTTGTGTAGAAATCGGATTTCCGTACCCTGATTTGTATGATATGTATGTACGGGGGTGAAAACATAAATTGGCACGGGACATTTTAACACCTTTTGGTTATTTTTTTTTTATTTATTCAATAATAATAATAGATTTGGCGCTTACATAATATGTTAGTGTTTGGCCGAGCTTCTCCTCCGATTTGTGACGTGCGCCTTATTGCTGTCACACAATTGGGAAGTGACTACCGATTTTCATACTTTGTATACAAATTAGGAAAATTCGACAAATTTCAACATAATTGCATCAAAAATTCAAACTTTTCAATCCAAATTTTTATAAAAAAAATTGGTATACAGTTTTATAACCTGCAATTTGTGCACAGTTTTTTTTTTGTTATGTTGTTACCCGATTTTTCCATACAAAGTGTTCTAAAATTTTTTATATGTCGAAATAAGCAACACATTCAACAAAAAAAAATTGCCTTAAATCAAGAAAATAGTTTGAAATTAGATGAAACTTTGTCGAATTTTTCCAAATTTTTGCACAAAGTTTGAAATTCCAATTTGAATTGTTTCATACAAAAATAACAAACATTAAATAAACAAAAGAAAATACCCCTAAACTTGTTAAAATGTCGCGTCACTGTTTATGTTTTCACCAGTGTACATATATAAAAAATATCACATGTCACTTTTTTTAAGAATTCCTTGAATGACAGGTATTTTTAATTTTAATTTTAGTTTTCCTTTAACAGCTGTTAAAGATTCTCATTTTACTTGTTGGTGCTTACGACATAGCAGGAATAAGACATATTGTGTAACGATTTTCCGTTATCCCTTGTCACAGCGGCTGCCACATAATAATATCGCTGTTAAAAAATTCGAATATTGATGTTGCCCAGGTCCTACTTAGCGGTAGCACGCATCCATCAAGTTGCTTCACAATTAATTTTGTACAAGTTTTCATGAATAACTGTTTTTTATCTTTGTTTGAAATTCAATCACCTTTAAGAGCGAAATACACCACACAAGCGGTTTGACAAACCAAGCGAAATTTCCCTTTGCTTCAAGCCATTTGTGCTGTGTATGGGGGTGTTTGAAGGTTTGACAAACCGCTTGAGGGAAATTTGAGCAAAAATCAAAATTTTTTGATTTTCTGGCCGCCATGTTGACGTTTGATCAAACCGCTTGGTAAAATCGCCTCATTTGTTGCGGAATTTTCACCAAGTGAGGACGTAAGGGAGAAAAATGGAAGAAAACCAACATTTTTAACATTGTGAACCGGAGGAAAATTAAAATTCTGTGCTTGAATGACTCATGTTTGCATGGTGTATGGCGAAATGGGAAAAGTAGGTTTGACAAGCCGCTTGTGTGGTGTATTTCGCTCTTAACACATTCATTTTATACCCTGTATTCTACAAAGTGGGCCAAATAAGACCTACATACCAACTTCACGCAGCAGGTCCATAGTTTGCTCAGCAGTATGCGCAGTCGCTCCATCTTGTTGGAACCACAAATAAAGATGCTGCGCTGCCGTTGGCCGCAAAAAGTTTTCAATCATTGTTCTGTAAGAAGCCCCAGAAATCGTTTTTGGCGTTTCATCCTTATTCTGCCATAACACCGCACCAAACAGTGCATCTTGATGGGTGTAACTGGTGCTGGTGTGTTGCCCTTGGATTTTCAGAGCCCCACAATCTACAGTTTTGCTTGGAAATGCGCTTCATCCGATATCAAAACATCAATTAAAAAATCAATTTGTGTGGCTAATTGTGTACAACGAATAGCGTATTGTAGTCGTTGTTAGTGGTCTGGCTGTAAGTATCCATTATGATTTTCCAACAGATTAACTAAAACATGCAGAAAGAACATAACAATAATATTAAAAAATAAAGAAGTTATATGTGTTTAACAGTTGGTAGGTCTTACTTCGCCCACCCTGTATAAACAATCACAAAGCTTCAACTCTTGCCTATACCACCACGCCAGCGGAAAGTTATCTTTGTAGGAAGGGGTTTTATGTCGCGAGTAAACTAAAGAAACGCAGCGGCGAAAACGACTGCGATTTATACAAATCCACATACTACTTATGTATGTATGTATGTATGTATGTATGTATGTATTTTGTGAGAGTTAACAGACTTCGGCAAGCTACTGTTGCGTTTGGAGGTGGACGAAGTGTTTCAATCTAATGATGCGAGAGCCAAAACTCATACGGGCTGCCGGTTGAGAACGCTAGTGCACCAGTACTTAAAAGAGCAATATGTATTCGGATAAGTGTGGCAATCGCTGCCTTGACTCGTTGTGATTTTCCCATGTAACTATGTACATTAGGGTGCCCATTGAAAATGATTTTTTTTTGGAAATTTCAAGACCCTATCCCCTAATTTTATTTGTTTTTATGAGAAATATTATTGCCTATTTTTATTGATTTTGTAAAGGTCATTTAGAGGTCGCGACCTGTCGATTTAGGTCAGAAAATACGATTTTGTAGATTTGAATGACTATTTTTCATTCGATTCAGATCGAATATGATAATACACTACAGAATAATAATTTTTAACCAGATAACCTGATAACCCAGCAAGTGTGAACAACCTAAATGTATTTCATTATGACATTCTTTCAGCAAGCGAGAGCTTTGTGTTTATTATTTTAAATTTTGCTCTATCTGTTATACCACGAGTGTTTACTTTTGAATGTGTCACTTCAGGCAACTTACATACATACATACCTACATATGTATATTTTTTTCTATAATTTTGTTTAATTATAGTTAAATATACATACATATGTATTTATGACCACACACACACACACATACATACATACATATGTACATATGCACATATCATATGCCAGCTCTGATCTGAAAAGTACATTAAACTTTGTAAATACTCGATTGAAAAATCTTGAAATCAGACACCGAAAATAACACTGTACAACAAAAGCAGACGTTTTCCAAAATAGCAAGGTACCGACAAGACACTCTGCTATAGGGAACAAAAAGGGGGGTTTCTCCTTTTGTTACATTATTTTTGTAAATCGGCATAGGAAACCATCGTTACGTTGTAGTCATAGGACCTTTTTTCTCTTTTGCAGAAAAGTTCAAAACATACCCACAAAACAGAAATGTAGCTGGTTAAAATATATCGCGCGATACTCAAACTTCAACTTAAGCGCCAGAAATAAGTAAAAACTAAATAGTATTTAAGTAATAATTTCGTACTTATTCGGAATCGGTGCTAAAATGTCTCTCAAAATCGAATACCATTTTGTGTTTTGTGTTGTAAATACCGTTACTTGGAAGATTTTCTATTTTCTCATTAAATTTTAACAGTTATAACTGCGACCAAATTATTTCAATGGTACTACTCGCGCTCTTACGGCCTCTTTGTCCTAGGTACCCAAATTTAAAATTAAAAACTGAAAGCTTAAAAGACGGCTCGCATGTGGTCATTTGTTTTTCAAATTAAAGGTAAAAATTTCAGAAATTGTGTATTTTCAGTTTAGTGTTTCCAACGGGTAGGAGTTTGATGTATTTTGGAACAAATTTTCGTCATCCCTTGTCAATTTTGGTTTGTTCGGATTCTGCGGACAAAAGTACATAACTTTTGTCAGAAACCTTTCTCTGGAAGGGACTTCTGGTTAAAATAAGACACTTCCGGTATGTTTAACCCATTGCCGGTGGTCGAAACCGGAAGTTGGTAATACCACCAGAAGATAGAGCATCCCCAACTTGGTAGTTGGAATTTTTCCCTTCTCTAATAAAAACATTTTCCTCCATTTTAGAAGGGCTGGACGGGTGGGCTGGGACACCCGGTATATGAGCGATAGGTGTGGTTGTGGACCGATTTCGATTTCCGATGATTGTCAAACCAACGTCTTTTAAGGTTCTAAGAAGTACGTGTACACGATTTTAAGCGCCTATCTGCATTGGTTGTTTTTTGGCCGCAGAAAGTGCTTTTTTCAGCCATAGTTCAATGACTTGAGATCGGGAAATATAACTCAAAAATCAGATCGTGAAAATTCAACGCAATGAATACCATGTTCTTGTAACATTACTTTTTTAGTTAGTGTATATAATCATGGCGGCCGCTGTGGTGTAGTGGTTAGCATTGCGCGCTACCACTTCGCAGAGCCTGAGTTCAAGCCCTGGTCAAAGCAATATCGCAAAAAAAATATAGAAGTTAGTATAGTTTTTTTCCTTAAATTCGCCTTTGATTTAACTCTATATTCATGTGATTGACATTGTAAAATATGTGGGTTTTGGTATAGTATAGATCATCTAAATGTTAACCAAGTCAACCGAAGCACTCAAAATTGGTAAATTTGCACATTCATGCTTCTGGCAAAAGGGCAATACTGTTCAATCTATAATTTAAGTACGTTCTGGACATCGGTCACTAGGTGGCCATTGTTGTTCTTATAAGAGTTCGCCCTGGCCTCGAAACCTTCCGTAAGTCGAATAACTCTGTAGTAAAATTTTCGGGCGTTTTTCTGTCGGCCAGTATTTTAAGCTCTTCGCAAACATTTACATATGTACATATGTATTTTTTCCTCTCTCTTCTTATAGCAGCAAATACGTCTCGCTTCCCTCTTCAGTTTCCTATAGCGGTCCAACATAGCTCGAGTTGCGTCCGATCGCAGCGTGGCCCTGTAGGCGACATTTTTTTTCTCTGCAGCTTCTAGACAATCCTCATCATACCAGTTGTTCTTTCGGGCTAGCTGAAATCCGACTACTTCTGCGGCGGGGGTACGTAAAGAGCTACTAGTTTTTAGAAATAAACTTTTTGAGCAGGGTTGCCACTTTTTTAGAATTATAAGATCTTCACCGTTTGTTGGACTAAAAACTGACATACCAAGTGAAAGGATGTGGTCTCTGCATGTGCAATAAGTTTTTATTTTTTGTTTGAGTGGGGTTACCACCTATTTAAAAATTATGTATGTATAATAAGCGAGGGCATTTTTTGTTACTGGCATTAGATTTGCACAGTTCTTTCAATTTAAAAAAATGCGGTGTCAAATGAAAAGGCTTGACCTTCCGATTTGCAGTAAGGTTTTATTCTTCGAAGAGGGTTACCACCTGTACGAATAATTAACAAATGTGGGCTGTTCGTTAGATTACAGATGCGCAATTATATATATATATTTTTTTTATTAGGGTTGCAATCTGTTTAGTTGTCAATCGCATCTTATATAATATCTATCACAGTCAGCGCGTGGCGAAGCCTCGCGCATACGAGGCCGGCTAGTATTTATATAAAATAAAAATAATAATAAATTTTTGAATATTTCTATAAACCTTTGAATAAAAAAATGCTCGGCCTAATTTGTGGTCGCCTTAGTTCAGTTGTTTTAAATTTTTTTGTCACTGAAAAGGCTTCGCTCAGGACTATAATTGAATAAAGCCTAACCCTTTTTAGGAAGGTCGTCATCGCTTTTTGAGATCTTTAGATTTATAGTATAAAAATAAAAATCTGCGGTTAGTAACTCCAAAATTAGTGAAGTTATAATTTAAAACGGTTTTGGAGGCCAAAACGACCAATGATAGTGCTGAGCTAGACCTTTTCAACGACATAAAGATTTTAAAAATCGTATATAAAATAAGAAAGTTATAGCAAAAAACTCGATTTAGCGGTTTTTTGTGGGTGCCAAAAAAATTTTTTTTCACATTTAAAATTTTCTCTCAACAAGTGTTTTAATAAAACTGATACACGCATATTTATGCACATCGAACTTAAGTCCAACTTTTTATACAACAAAAAACCATTGATAGCCAATATACAGATTATTCAAATAAAAGTAAAATTTTGGCGAAATCAAAGAGCTCTTTGTTTTGGATACGTGCATATATGTATTTCAGTTTAACCGTCAAGGTTTCAAACTAATTTAGGGTGTTCACAGTTTGTTTAAAATTGTGTCTCAAAACTTAACTGATGTTCCCAGAAATTTTTTCTTTGCTTCCATTTTCAATATGTCGCCTTCGATTTTGATTCTGAAATATTTTAATGGTTTAACTCTGTGATACCCAAAGTGGTCCAGGTGAACACCCAGGGGTCCACGGAAGACTCGACGGGGGTCTACGTTGGTGTGAAAAAAATATGGGGGTTCACGAGTTGTAAGTGATGGTCCTCGGAAATTGATCTTATGGTTGCTTGGTACCCTCTATATTTAATTTAAAGTTTTTTGAGTGGTGTATAGTGCTCTTGACGCACTACCGTCACTTCGTGTCTATTCAATGCCACGAATATGATGCGGTATTCCAGGCTGAGGTTTATGCAAATAGGTGGACAAGGGGCAAGGACTAACTAAGTACTTTCAGACTGATTCGGAAATGCAAGTCTCTATTAAATTATGTTGCTGAACATAAGGAGCTTGCTTTACTCTGGGTGCCAGGCCACTCGGGAGTACCTGGTAATGAGATATCTGACGATTTGGCCACAGTTGGCTTAGACCAGGCATTCCTCGATCCGCAATCAGCTATAGCCAGCTCCCCACCTCGGCCATCGAAGCCACCATCAGAAACTGGGTGAATAGTTCGCTCAGCAATGACTAGGAGGCATCGAGGGGATGCAGGTGGGCAAAACTGATGTTGCCTTCAATCTCAGAAGGTCTATTTAGTTTTTTGCTCGCATTGATAGACGGGACTGCATACAACTTGTTGGAGTTATGACTTCACGTGGCACAAACAACTAACTGCTATAGGCGTAAAAATGACAACTCCATTTGCCCATCCTGCCTTGAAGAGGATGACACGGTGGAACACTGTTTGTGCTTCCTGCTTGCTTGGTTGTTTGTCATCGATTTTTCTAGATTCGGTCGTTTCTATATTAAATAAACTATTTTACAAATACGTCGAATTCAAATTCATGAGTGAAATGCAAATTCAGAATACGTCCTTAATAAATTAAAAAAATGTGATTGGTGTTGCCATAGTGCCAAAATGTAGACGCTTAAAAAATACACCTTTGAGTATGACAAAATGTTGACGGCGTCGCACAGTGTTTCGTCTATATGGAGGCAGCTGGAAATAATAGTACACCTGCACCGATTTCACTGAAACTTGATATCTGTTCTAGTTTTCCTTAGAAATAGAGAATTATGAACTTTTTTAAAGACGGAATATTTGCCACGGCCTCTACTTTTGTAGGCCGAAACATTAAATTCCATCCGATTTCGATGAAATTTAGTTTGTAGTAGAGTTTATTTTATTAGAACAACCTAAATATAAAATATGGGGAAGATTGGATCACTATAACGTCCAAAACTCACAAAACATGTGGGCCCAGTCCTTAAATGTGATGGAAACTCTCTCAGAAAACCAAGGTTATACTATAAAATGACTCAGGTGTAAATACTCGCTTTTTTTCCAATATTTGGTGAGATTTTTTCGTTGTTCAAAAATTTATTTTCGTGAAATTATGCAAAAAGAAGCTGAAAATCAAAAATTAAGAAAA